>NC_074668.1:87750781-87758281 GCF_029448725.1 Salvelinus fontinalis
CAGGTCGCAGTGGTGTGTAGTATAAGGGGATTTGGTGACAAACCGGATGGCACTGTGATAGACTGCATCCAGTTTGCTGAGTAGAGTATTTGAAACTATTTTGTAAATGACATCGCCGAAGTCGAGGATCGGTAGGATAGTCAGTTTTATTAGGGTATGTTTGGCGGCGTGAGTGAAGGATGCTTTGTTGCGAAATAGGAAACCAATTCTAGATTTAATTTTGGATTGGATATATTTAATATGAGTCTGGAAGGAGAGTTTACAGTCTAGCCAGACACCTAGGTATTTGTAGTTGTCCACATATTCTAAGTCAGAACGTCCAGAGTAGTGATGCTAGTCGGGCGGGCGGGTGCGAGCAGCGAACGGTTGAAAAGCATGCATTTGGTTTTACTAGCGTTTACGAGCAGTTGGAGGCCACGGAAGGAGTGTTGTATGGCATTGAAGCTCGTTTGGAGGTTAGTTAACACAGTGTCCAAAAAAGGGCCAGATGTATACAGAATGTTGTCGTCTGCGTAGAGGTGGATCAGGGAATCACCTGCAGCAAGAGCGACATCGTTGATATATACAGAGAAAAGAGTCGGCCCTGTGGTACCCCCATAGATGCTGCCAGAGGTCCGGACAACAGGCCCTCCGATTTGACACCCTGAACTTTGTCTGAGAAGTAGTTGGTGAACCAGGCGAGGCAGTCATTTGAGAAACCAAGGCTGTTGAGTTTGCCGATAAGAATACGTTGATTAACAGAATCGAAAGTCTTGGCCAGGTTGATGAAGACGGCTGCACAATACTGTCTTTTATCGATGGTGGTTATGATATCGTTTAGTACCTTGAGCGTGGCTGAGGTGCACCCGTGACCAGCTCGGAAACCGGATTGCACAGTGGAGAAGGTACGGTGGGATTCGAAATGGTCAGTGATCTGTTTATTAACTTGGCTTTCAAAGACTTTAGAAAGGCAGGGCAGGATGGATTTAGGTCTATAACTGTTTGGGTCTAGAGTGTCACTCCCTTTGAAGAGGGGGATGACCGCGGCAGCTTTCCAATCTTTAGGGATCTTGGAGGATACGAAAGAGAGATATAACAGACTGTTAATAGGGGATGCAACAATGGCGGCGGATAATTTTAGAGAGAGAGGGTCCAGATGGTCTAGCCCAGCTGATTTGTACGGGTTTTGCAGCTCTTTCAGAGAATCTGCTATCTGGATTTGGGTGAAGGAGAAGCTGGGGAGGCTTGGGCAAATAGCTGTGGGGGGTGCGGAGCTGTTGGCGGGGTTGGGGCAGCCAGGAGGAAAGCATGGCCAGCCGTAGAGAAATGCTTATTGAAATTCTCGATTATCGTGGATTTATTGGTGGTGACAGTGTTACCTAGCCTCAGTGCAGTGGGCAGCTGGGAGGAGGTGCTCCTATTCTCCATGGACTTTACAGTGTTCCAAAACCTTTTGGAGTTAGAGCTACAGGATGCAAATTTCTGTTTGAAAAAGCTAGCCTTTGCTTTCCTGACTGACTGTGTGTATTGGTTCCTGACTTCCTTGAAAAGTTGCATATCGCGGGGACTGTTCGCTGCTAGTGCAGTTCGCCACAGAATGTTTTTGTGCTGGTCGAGGGCAGTCAGGTCTGGAGTGAACCAAGGGCTATATCTGTTCTTAGTTCTACATTTTTTGAAAGGGGCATGCTTATTTAAGACGGTGAGGAAATTACTTTTAAAGAACGACCAGGCATCCTCGACTGATGGGATGAGGAGTGACAACAACTACAAAAACAACTACACAAACAACAATATATTGCACTGAATAAATAAATCCTTCCAGGATACACGGGACAGGTCGATTAGAAAGGCCTGCTCGTAGAAGTGTTTTAGGGAGCGTTTGACAGTGATGAGGGGTGGTCGTTTGACCGCGGACCCATAGCGGATGCAGGCAATGAGGCAGTAATCGCTGAGATCCTGATTGAAAACAGCAGAGGTATATTTGGAGGGCAAGTTTGTCAGGATAATATCTATGAGGGTGCCCCTGTTTATGGATTTAGGGTTGTACCTGGTGGGTTCCTTGATAAATTGTGTGAGATTGAGGGCATCTACCTTAGATTGTTGGACTGCTGGGGTGTTAAGCATATCCCAGTATAGGTCACCTAACAGAACGAGCTCTGAAGATAGATGGAGGGCAATCAATTCACATATGGTGTCCAGGGCACAGCTGGGAGCTGAGGGGGTTCTATAATAGGCGGCAACAGTGAGAGACTTATTACTGGAAAGATACATTTTTAAATTTAGAAGCTCGAACTGTTTGGGCATAGACCTGGAAAGTATGACAGAGCTTTGCAGGCTATCTCTGCAGTAGATTGCAACTCCTTGTCACGACTTCCGCCGAAGTCGGCCCTTCTCCTTGTTCGGGTGGTGTACGGCGGTCGACGTCACCGGCTTTCTAGTCGCCATCGATCCACTTTTCAGTTTTGTTTTGTTTTGTCTGTATTATCCACACCTGTTTTCAATTCCCCATCATGTTCCCTATTTAACCCTCTTGCTTTCATTTCTGTTTGTCCGTGATTGTTTGTTACGTTAGTGGTTGTTGTTATTTCAGTTTTTTCCCTTTGTGGATTTTTTGCTGTGATTTTGAGTAAACGTTTTATGTTTCGCTCAAACACCTGTGTCCTGCATTTGACTCTGCTACTTCGCTGCACACAACCCTGACACTCCTCCCCCTTTGGAAGTTCTATCTTGACGGAAAATGTTGTAGATGGGGATGGAAATCTAAGAATTTTTGGTGGCCTTCCTTAGCCAGGATTCAGACACGGCAAGGACATCAGGGTTGGCGGAGTGTGCTAAAGCAGTGAGTAAAACAAACTTTGGGAGGAGGCTTCTGATGTTAACATGCATGAAACAAAGGCTTTTTCGGTTACAGAAGTCAACAAATGAGAGTGCCTGGGGACACGCAGGGCCTGGGTTAACCTCCACATCACCGAGGAACAGAGGAGGAGTAGGATGAGGGTAAGGCTATCAAAAATGGTTGTCTAGTGCGTTGGGGACAGAGAATAAAAATAGCAGATTTCTGGGCGTAGTAGAATAGATTCAGAGCATATTGTACAGACAGGGGTATAGTGGGGTGCGGGTACAGTGGAGGTAAACCCAGGCACCGAGTGATGATAAGAGAGGTTGCATCTCTGGACGGTCTAGTTATGCTCGGTGAGGACACCACATGTGTGGGAGGTGGGACAAAGGAGGTATCTGAGGCATGTTGAGTGGGACTTGAGGCTCCGCAGTAAACTAAGACAATAATAACTATCCTAAACAACAGTGTACATGGCATATTGACATTTGAGAGAGACATAAAGCGAGGCATAAAGCAATCACAGGTGTTGATTGGGAGAGCTGGCTAAGGCAACACCGGGTAAAACAACGACAGCTAATCAGCTAAGACAACAACAACAGGTAAAATGGCGATGAATGGGCAAAGAGGGTCGGTTAACTACACACAGGGCCTGAGTTGGGGCCGACAGATAAACAAAAAGTAAACAAAATGGAGTACCGTGATTAATGAACAGTCCAGCAGGCATCAGCTATGTAGCCAAGTGATCATAGGGTCCAGTGAACAGCAATAGATGGAACAGGGAAGCCGTGGGGAAGTCGTTACTACGCTAGCAAGCGGGAGACACAGCGTTTAAAGTTAGCAGGTCGGGGTAAGTAGAAGCGTCTGCTCTGACATCCGGCAAAGGCCGGTTGAGGCCACAGCGGATGGAGTTAAGTAGGCGGACCAGTAGTGGTGGTACGGCGCGGCGCCATGTCGACAAAGGGTCCAGATGGCGAAAAAGGTAATTGTAGTTGTAGTAATTTCGTTTGCTAGCCGGGAGATGCGCCTGGCTCGCGGCTAACTGGTGCTAGCTTCGGGGCAGGGGCGTTAGCCACTATAGCCACTCAGTAGCAGCGATGAGCCGATGCACAGTTCCAGAGCTTACGGCAAGGATCCGGTGGAGTGGCGGATTCTAACCGTGTTGGGGTAGAGTCCGGGAAGGCATCGGCCGAGTAGCCGGGTGATCACAGAGTAGGCCAGGAGGTGGGCCTGGCTCAGGGCTAGCTGGGTCACTCGGTGGCTGGGTCACTCGGGGCTGGGTCACTCGGTGGCAGCTAGCTAGCTGTGATGATTAGGAGTAATGGTCCAGGGTTTACGGCAGGAATCCGACGTTGTAGTGGAGAAAGCGGTCAAAAAACCGTCTGGTGTCTGTGCAGAAGGAAAGGCCGCTAGCAGTGGCTAACAATGGCTAAATAGCTAGTGGCTAATTAGCTGGTTAGCTTCTGATGGCTAGCTTCTGATGGAGGTTCTGGCTATAAGGTCTATAAAATTGCGGATCCGTGTCACATTGGATGAGGCGGGTTACCGGAAAGAATATTTCATTTAAAAATGAAAAAGAGATTGAAAATAAATTGAAATATATACAAAAAAAGACAAAAAATACAGAAGTACACAAGAGGAAGACAAATCACGTCTGCACTGCTACGCCATCTTGGGGAAAAAATACTGGCTATCAACACTGACTCTCAACACTGACTAACCAATACTGGCTATAAAACACTGACTCTCAGCACTGACTCTCAATACTGGCTATAAAACACTGACTCTCAACACTGACTCTCAATACTGGCTCTCAATACTGGCTATAAAACACTGGCTATCAACACTGACTCTTAGTACTGGCTATAAAACACTGGCTATCAACACTGACTCTCAACATTGGCTCTCAACACTGGCTATCAACACTGACTCTCAACATTGACACTCTATAATGGCTATAAACACTGGCTATCAACGCTGACTCTCAACACTGACTCAACACTGACGCAACACTGACTCAACACTGACTCTCAACACTGATCAAACACTGACTCTCAACACTGATCCAACACTGACTCTCAACACTGACTCAACACTGTCCCTGTTCTCTCCTCTATTACTTATTTTGACTGTTTTGTCCAGCTTATATGAATTGATTGTATACAGTATATGTCAGTATATGTCAGCATGGCATTTGGAAAGTATTCAGACCCCTTGACTTTTTCCACATTTTGCTACCTTACAGCCTTATTCTAAAATGTATTCAACACTTTTTTCTTCAACAATCTACACACAATACCTCATAATGACAAATGAAAACAAGTTTTTAGAAATGTTTGCAAATTTATTAAAAAAACTTAACAGAAATACCTTATTTACATAAGTATTCAGACCTTTTGCTATGAGACTCGAAATTTAGCTCAGCTATATCCTGTTTCCACTGATCCTCCTTGAGAAGTTTCTACAAGTTCATTGTAGTCCACCTGTGATAAAGTTAATTGATTGGACATGAATTGGAAAGGGACACACCTGTCTATATAAGGTCCCTCAGTTGACAGTGTATATCAGAGCAAAAACCAAGCCATGAGGTTGAAGGAATTGTCCACAGAGCTCCGAGACAGGATTGTGTCGAGGCACAGATCTGGGGAAGGGTACCAAAAAATGTCTGCAGCATTGAAGGTCCCCAACAACACAGTGGCCTCTATCATTCTTAAATGGAAGAAGTTTGGAACCACCAAGACTCTTCCTAGAGCTGGCAGCCCGGCCAAACTGAGCAATCGGGGGAGAAGGGCCTTGGTCAGTCAGGTGACCAAGAACCCACAGAGTTCCTCTGTGGAGATGGGAGAACCTTCCAGAAAGACAACCATCTCTGCAGCACTCCACCAATCAGGCCTTTATGGTAGAGTGGCCAGATAGAAGCCACTCCTCAGTAAAAGGCACATGACAGCCCGCTTGGAGTTTGCCAAAAGGTACCTATAAAGGGCTCTCAGACCATGAGAAACAAGATTCTCTGGTCTGATGAAACCAAGATTGAACTCTTTGGCCTGAATGCCAACCGTCACGTCTGGAGGAAACCTGGCACCATCCCTACGGTGAAGCATGGTGGTGGCAGAATCATGCTGTGGGGATGTTTTTCAGCGGCAGGGACTGGGAGAATAGTCAGGATTGAGGCAAAGATGAACAGATAAAAGTACAGAGAGAGCCTTGATGAAAACCGTCTCCAGAGCGCTCAGGATCTCAGACTGGGGCAAAGGTTCACCTTCCAACAGGACAACGACCCTAAGCACACAGCCAAGACAACGCAGCAGTGGCTTCGGGACCATTCTCTGGATGTCCTTGAGTGGCCCAGCCAGAGCCCGTACTTGAACCCAATCTAAAATCTCTGGAGATACCTGAAAATAGCTGTGCAGCAATGCTCCCCATCCATCCTGACTGAGCTTGAGAGGATCTGCAGAGAAGGATGGGAGAAACTCCCCAAATACCGGTGTGCCAAGCTTGTAGCATCATACCAAAGAACCCTCAAGGCTGTAATCGCTGCTGAAGGTGCTTCAACAAAGTACTGAGTAAAGGGTCTGAATAGTTATGTAAATGTGATATTTCAATTTTGTATTTTTTTAAATAAATGTGCAAATCTTTTTGATTTGTTATGGGGTATTGTGTGTAGATCGATGAGGGAAAAAAACAATATAATCCATTTTAGAATAAGGCAGTAACGTATCAAAATGTGTAAAAAGTCAAGGGGCTTGAATACTTTCCAAATGCACTGTATGTCAGTATATGTCAGTATATGTCAGTATAGTCAGTATAGTCAGTATAGTCAGTATAGTCAGTATAGTCAGTGTACTCTTGCACCCCTTCTCTCCTGAACTGCAGATATTCACATTACAGCAACAATTCAACAAAGATTAACTCAGCATATTGCTGTGGATATGAGATACACATGCACGCAAGGACACACACGCACACACACACACACACACACACACACACACACACACACACACACACACACACACACACACACACACACACACACACACACACACACACATATATTGCTGATATGAGTTACACGCACACATGCCTGGCAATCTGGTAGGCCTGAAGCTAAAATGACACAGAATCGATTTGATCTCCACATCATCTCAATAATGATGAAAATATGTTAAATTGAATCACAGTTCATTTTATCTTTGGGGGTTAAAATCGTTCATTTAATGAATAGACCTATGCGCTAGGACCTCCTCTGCTCATCTGATCTAAAATCAGACTCTCAGAAAGATCTGATGTAAGATATGAGACTGTACAGTGTGGTCAGTTAGTAACCATTGTATTCTATTGTATTCTATTCTTTGATTTTGGAGCAGTTGTTATTTGTCACTGAGTAATACTGAGTAATACTGTGTAATACTGTATAATACTGTGTAATACTGTGTACTACTGTGTACTACTGAGTAATACTGAGCAATACTGAGTAATACTGTGTAATACTGTATAATACTTTGTAATACTGGGTAATACTGAGTAATACTGTGTAATGCTGTATAATACTGTGTAATACTGAGTAATACAGTGTAATACTGGGTAATACTGTGTAATACTGAGTAATACTGTGTAATACTGCATAATACTGTGTAATACTGAGCAATACTGTGTAATACTGAGTAAATAGTGTGTAAATAGTG
>NC_074668.1:87770781-87775781 GCF_029448725.1 Salvelinus fontinalis
GGTGAAAGCTATGATCCCTTATTGATGTCACTTGTTAAATCCACTTCAATCAGTGTAAATGGAGGGGAGGAGACAGGTTAAAGACAGATTTTTAAGTCTTGATACATTTGAGACATGGATTGTATATGTGTGCCATTTAGAGGGTGAATGGGCAATATATTTTTTTGAGTGCCTTTGAACTGCGTATGGTAGTAGGTGTCAGGCGCACCGGTTTGTGTCAAGAACTGCAATGCTGCTGGGTTTATCACACTCAACAGTTTCCTGTGTGTTTCGAGAATGGTCCACCACCCAAAAGGACATCCAGCCAACTTGACACAACTCTGGGAAGCATTGCAGTGAACTTCGGCCAACATTCCTGTGGAACGCTTTTGACACCTTGCTGTTCTGAGTACAAGGAGTACAAGCTGAAATATATACTGAAATGAAAGATCCCAGAAATGTTCCATATGCACAAAAATATTATTTTGCTCCAATTTTGTGCACAGATTTGTTTACTTCCCTGTTAGTGAGCGTTTCTCCTTTGCCACCTGACAAGTGTGACATATCAAGAAGCTGATTAAACAGCATGATCATTACACAGGTGCACCTTGCACTGTGGACAATAAAAGGCCACTCTAAAATATGCAGTTTTGTCACACAACACAATGCCACAAATGCCTCAAGTTTTGAGGGAGCGTGCAATTGGCATGCTGACTGCAGGAATGTCCACCAGAGCTGTTGTTGAATGTTCATTTCTCTACCATAAGGTGCATCCAACGTCGTTTTACAGAATGTGGCAGTACGTCCAACCAGCCTCACAACCTCAGACCACGTGTAACCATGCCAGCCCAGGACCTCCACATCCGGCTTCTTCACCTGCGGGATCGTCTGAGACCAGCCACCCGGACAGCTGATGAAACTGAGGAGTATTTCGGTCTGTAATAAAGCCCTGTTGTGGGGAAAAACTATTTCTGATTGGCTGGGCCTGGCTCCCCAGTCGGTGGGTCTGGCTCCCAAGTGGGTGGGCCTATGCCCTCCCAGGCCCTGCCCAGTCATGTGAAATCCATAGATTAGGGCCTAATGAATTTATTTCAATTGACTGATTTCCTTATATGAACTGTAACTGTTGTATGGTACGTTTATATTTTTGTTCAGTATATTTATACAGTAGTAAACTGAAATATATTTATACAGTAGAAAACTGAAATATATTTATACAGTAGTAAACTGAAATATATTTATACAGTAGTAAGCTGAAATATATTTATATAGTAGTAAACTGGAATATATTTATATAGTAGTAAACTGAAATATATTTATACAGTAGAAAACTGAAATATATTTATACAGTAGTAAACTGAAATATATTTATATAGTAGTAAACTGAAATATATTTATACAGTAGTAAGCTGAAATATATTTATATAGTAGTAAACTGGAATATTTTTTTACAGTAGTAAACTGGAATATATTTATTTATACAGTAGTAAGCTGAAATATATTTATACAGTAGTAAACTGGAATATATTTATACAGTAGTAAACTGGAATATATTTATACAAAAGTAAACTGGAATATATTTATACAGTAGATAGCTGAAATATATTTATACAGTAGTAAGCTGAAATATATTTATATAGTAGTCAACTGAAATATATTTATACAGTAGTAAACTGAAATATTTAAATGCTATAAAGTTAAGTTATACTTCTAATATGTAATTCAGGCCTCCAACTTTTTATTAATGATTAAAATGATGTGGTTTTAAAACCATTCTATGCACTCTAAAATAGTTCTATCACCCCCTCCCCTCCCCTCCCCTCCCCTCCCCTCCCCTCCCCTCCCCTCCCCTCCCCATTCCTGTCCTCTCTGGTTGCGCCCTGGTCGGATTCCTGCATATCACAACTCTAATGTACCCCTTCGCCATCCATTGTTATCATCACCATCATCATCATCATCATCATCATCATCTTCCTCACTCAGAGAGGAAGATCAGGGTTCCTCAGTAATGTGTAAGTGTGTGTGTTTCTCTCAGTAAAATGTCTGAGTGGGTCTGTGTGTGTGTCTGTATGAGTGTGTCTGTGTGTGTATCTGTATGAGTGTGTCTGTGTGTGTGTCTGTATGAGTGTGTCTGTGTGTGTGTCTGTATGAGTGTGTCAGTAATGATGCCATTTTCTTAAAGGGGAGGAGAAGAATCTGTCACTGTGGTAATAAGGATATTAATATCCGTTAGACTGCAGTGAAGCACTCCGCTTTCCTCTCCTTACCTCTCACTCCCAGCGCCAGATGTGTGTGTGATTATGTGTGTGTGTGTTGGGGGGGAGGGACAGACAAAGAGGGTAAATTGAAAGGAGATGATGAAGGATGCGTCTGTGACATACATTAGTGAATTCCTTTCTCCTCTGTTACAATGAGGCTCACTGTGTCTGTGTGTCTGTATGTCCATGTTTAAGGGTGTGTGTGTGTATGGAAAAGCAAGGTGTGTTTGTATGGTAAGTTGAAGGCAAGGCCAGCAGTTGAGTATATAGAGAAACAATGCATTTCTAAGAAATTCTCTACAACCTTTTGTAGGAATAAAGCACACATACGAACCCCCACCAGTTTGTAGCCCGCCACTACACAACGTAATCCTCTGCAGTTTCTGCTGGGTCGTGCTGGGATTGTATGGGGTGTATTTGTGTGTGTGTGTGAGTGTGTGTGTGTGTGTGTGTGTGTGTGTGTGTGAGGGGTGGGGGGATGGTGGGGAGGTAGAGAGAGCAGTGCTAAGACCAGCTGAGACAGATCAATAATCGTCTCCTCCATTTAAAGAACAGAACCCTGAATTCTGACTCTCCTCTCTTTTCTGCTCTCAGCCTCCCTGCATTAGGTGCAGTCAGCCACACACACACACACACACACACACACACACACACACACACACACACACACACACACACACACACACACACACACACACACACACACACACACACACACACACACACACACACACACACACACACACACACTGCAGAGGAGACGAAAGGAGACGAGAGACGAGAAGAGAGAGAAGGGGGAAGGTTACTAGCTTCTTGCTGCTGTTCCTGATGAGAGTTGGAAGGTCTTGGAATTGTTCTGTGTGTCTGTGAGAGAGCAGGGGAGAACTGTGTGTGTCTGTGAGAGAGCAGGAGAGAACTGTGTGTGTCTGTGAGAGAGCAGGAGAGAACTGTGTGTGTCTGTGAGAGAGCAGGAGAGAACTGTGTGTGTCTGTGAGAGAGCAGGAGGGAACTGTGTGTGTCTGGAGGTCTGAAGGGTCTTGGGGAGGGAACTGGAGTAGTGTGTTTACCTGAGTGAGCAGGAGCAGAGCTCCCTCTAGCTTTACTGAGGTGTAACAGCAGGTTAGAGTGATAATTCATACACCCTATCAGGCGGTTTCAGCAGGAGGTGACTCCAGAGGTCAAAGGCATTCAGAGTCAGGGTCAACCCCCCA
This sequence comes from Salvelinus fontinalis, assembly GCF_029448725.1. Taxonomy (NCBI): domain Eukaryota; kingdom Metazoa; phylum Chordata; class Actinopteri; order Salmoniformes; family Salmonidae; genus Salvelinus; species Salvelinus fontinalis. Next base: position 87,774,230 of record NC_074668.1, read on the forward strand.
TACTACCACCTCCCAGCCCCTTACCAGGCCCCCATACACCACATCCCTCAATCTCATCTAAAACAATATGCACTAACCACAGGGCAGGTTGCTTAGGATTCAAGCCTGTCAAAAAGCATAGGTTTGCGACATTTGAGAGAACAGTAGCATCTGTTCTCTGTGTGTGTGTTTATATAGCCAGCTGATATTCTGCAAGTCTGTGTGTGTACATGCGGAATGCGAATGTGTGTGTGTTTTGTCAGGCTCTGGGGCCCGGAGGCTGTCTCTCTGCCCTGCTGTCGCTCCGGGCTTTATTCCTGACCCCTGACCTTTAGGGAATTGACTCTTCAATGGCCGGCAGGGTCACTGACCTCTATCCCCTAGAGGTCAAACAGTCAAAACCATCCAATCAGCTTCTCTCTGCCTCTACAGTATGTGGTACCAGTAAAACATGATATTTATCTCTCTTTTTTTACATAGATGACTGTGTGGTACCAGTAAAACATGATATTTATCTCTCTGTTTTTACATAGATGACTGTGTGGTACCAGTAAAACATGATATCTACCTCTCTGTTTTTACATAGATGACTGTGTGGTACCAGTAAAACATGACATCTATCTCTCTGTTTTTACATAGATGACTGTGTGGTACCAGTATAACATGATATCTATCTCTCTGTTTTTACATAGGTGACTGTGTGGTACCAGTAAAACATGATATCTATCTCTCTGTTTTTACATAGATGACTGTGTGGTACCAGTAAAACATGATATCTACCTCTCTGTTTTTACATAGATGACTGTGTGGTACCAGTAAAACATGATATTTATCTCTCTGTTTTTACATAGATGACTGTGTGGTACCAGTAAAACATGATATCTATCTCTCTGTTTTTACATAGATGACTGTGTGGTACCAGTAAAACATGATATCTATCTCTCTGTTTTTACATAGATGACTGTGTGGTACGAGTAAAACATGATATCTACCTCTCTGTTTTTACATAGATGACTGTGTGGTACGAGTAAAACATGATATCTACCTCTCTGTTTTTACATAGATGACTGTGTGGTACCAGTAAAACATGATATCTATCTCTCTGTTTTTACATAGATGACTGTGTGGTACCAGTAAAACATGATATCTATCTCTGTTTTTACATAGATGACTGTGTGGTACCAGTAAAACATGATATCTACCTCTCTGTTTTTACATAGATGACTGTGTGGTACCAGTAAAACATGATATCTACCTCTCTGTTTTTACATAGATGACTGTGTGGTACCAGTAAAACATGATATCTACCTCTCTGTTTTTACATAGATGACTGTGTGGTACCAGTAAAACATGATATTTATCTCTCTGTTTTTACATAGATGACTGTGTGGTACCAGTAAAACATGATATCTACCTCTCTGTTTTTACATAGATGACTGTGTGGTACCAGTAAAACATGATATCTATCTCTCTGTTTTTACATAGATGACTGTGTGGTACCAGTAAAACATGATATCTACCTCTCTGTTTTTACATAGATGACTGTGTGGTACCAGTAAAACATGATATCTAT
>NC_074668.1:87778281-87816905 GCF_029448725.1 Salvelinus fontinalis
ATCCAACTGGTCTAGTCCAACTGGTCTAATCCAACTGGTCTAGTCCAACTGGTTTAATCCAACTGGTCTAGTCCAACTGGTCTAATCCAACTGGTCTAGTCCAACTGGTTTAATCCAACTGGTCTAGTCCAACTGGTTTAATCCAACTGGTCTAATCCAACTGGTTTAATCCAACTGGTCTAATCCAACTGGTCTAATCCAACTGGTCTAATCCAACTGGTTTAATCCAACTGGTCTAATCCAACTGGTCTAATCCAACTGGTTTAATCCAACTGGTCTAATCCAACTGGTTTAATCCAACTGGTCTAATCCAACTGGTCAAGTGCTTGATGGTTAGTTTTTTTTTTGTTGTTGTTTTTTTTATCCCATTTTCTCCCCAATTTTCGTGGTATCCAATCGCTAGTAATTACTACCTCGTCTCATCGCTACAACTCCCGTACGGGCTCGGGAGAGACGAAGGTCGAAAGCCATGCGTCCTCCGAAGCACAACCCAACCAGCCGTACTGCTTCTTAACACAGCGCGCCTCCAACCCGGAAGCCAGCCGCACCAATGTGTCGGAGGAAACACCGTGTACCTGGCCCCCTTGGCTGGCGCGCACTGCGCCGGGCCCGCCACAGGAGTCGCTGGAGCGCGATGAGACAAGGATATCCCTACCGGCCAAACCCTCCCTACCCCGGACGACGCTATGCCAATTGTGCGTCGCCCCACGGACCTCCCGGTCGCGGCCGGCTGCGACAGAGCCTGGGCGCGAACCCAGAGACTCTGGTGGCGCAGTTAGCACTGCGATGCAGTGCCCTAGACCACTGCGCCACCCGGGAGGCCGCTTGATGGTTAGTTGATCAGTTGAATCAGGTGTGTTAGTGTTGGACTAGTTTCTAATATGTGGAACGACTGACGCTCCTCAAGGACCTGGTTGAGACTGTATCAATCAGTCCATCAAATGAGCTTTTACAGGAAGCCAGCCTGGACCCCAAAGAGCATTGTGCACTGAAGAAACACAACGGATAGACAGACAGACGGACGGATGGATGGACAGACAAACGGACGGATGAGGTAGTGACCTTTAGGTAGTGAATGCCCCTGATCCTGTGAGGTGGGAAACCCCGCTGGTCGGCACAGACAGATAAAGGAAACTGGCTTGGTGGGGGGCTCTGAAAGGGCACGCAATGTCAATACAGGAAGAGGTAGGGCCTTCACAACACCCAGTGGCCTGCTGGAAAGAATGTATACACCCACGGGGATGTCCTTTAGTTGGACCACTACATAACATGGGACATACAGAATGTCCTTAATGTCCTCTGGTTACAGTTTACTTGAAGGTGGCATATCGACTCAACTCATTCCTACACATTCTATATATACTGTCTAGGAGATGGTCTTAAGTCAAGCAGACAGAGTAGGTATCTCTCTCTCTCCTCTATATGAGTTGGGCCAGTAACCGAATGGTCACTGGTTCAAATACCGGAGCCGGTGAAGAAAATCTGTTGATGTGCCCTTGAGCAAGGCACTTAACCAATTTGCTCCAGTGGCGCCGTACTACTACGGGTGACCCTGTAACACAAAACATTTCACTGAACCTATCCGTTGTATGTGACAAAAAAACATATTTTATTATATATACCAAGTATATAAAACATATTTTATTATATTTACCGAGTATACAAAACACATTTTATTATGTATACCGAGTATACAAAACATTAGGAACACCTTCCTAACATTGGGTTGCCCCCCTCCCCCCCTCAGAACAGCCTCAATTCATCTGGGCATGGACTCTACAAGGTGTCAAAAGCTTCCACAGGGATTCTGGCTCATGTTGACTCCAATGCTTCCCACAGTTGTGTCAAGTTGGCTGGATGTCCTTTGGGTGGTGGATCATTCTTAATACACATGGGAAAAAGCATTGCAGTTCTTGACACAAATCGGTGTGCCTGCGCCATACTGACATACCCTGTTCAAAGGCACTTAAGTCTTTTGTCTTGCCCATTCACTCTCTAAATGGCATACATACACAATCCATGTCTCAATTGTCTCAAGGCTGAAAATTCCATCTTTAACCTGTCTCCTCCCCTTCTTCTACGCTGAATGAAGTGGATTTAACAAGTGACATCAATAAGGGATCATAGCTTTTATCCGGATTAACCTGGTCAGTCTATGTCATGGAAAGAGCAGGTGTTCCTAATGTTTTGTACACTCCGTATATACAGTTGAAGTCAGAAGTTTACATACACCTTAGCCAAATACATTTAAACTCAGTTTTTCACAATTCCTGACATTTAATCCTAGTGAAAATTCCCTATTCTTAGGTCAGTTAGGTTCACCACTTTGTTTTAAGAATATGAAATGTCAGAATAATACTAGAGAGAATGATTTATTTCAGCTTTTATTTCTTTCATCACATTCCCAGTGGGTCAGAAGTTTACATACACTCAATTAGTATTTGGTAGCATTGCCTTTAAATTGTTTAACTTGGGTCAAACGTTTCAGGTAGCCTTCCACAAGCTTCCCACAATAAGTTGGGTGAATTTTGGCCCATTCCTCCTGACAGAGCTGGTGTAGCTGAGTCAGGTTTGTAGGCCTCCTTGCTCACACATGCTTTTTCAGTTCTGCCGACACATTTGCTATAGGATTGAGGTCAGGGCTTTGTGATGGACACTCCAATACCTTGACTTTGTTGTCCTTAAGCCATTTTGACACAACTTTGGAAGTATGCTTGGGGTCATTGTCCATTTGGAAGACCCATTTGCAACCAAGCTTTAACTTCCTGACTGATGTCTTGAGATGTTACTTCAATATATCCACATAATATTCCTCCCTCATGATGCCATCTATTTTGTGAAGTGCACCAGTCCCTCCTGCAGCAAAGAACCCCCACAACATGATGCTGCCACCCCCGTGATTCATGGTTGGGATGATGTTCTTCGGTTTGCAAGCCTCCCCCGTTTTCCTCCAAACATAACGATGGTCATTATGGCCAAACAGTTCTATTTTTGTTTCATCAGACCAGAGAACATTTCTCCAAAAAGTATGATCTTTGTCCCCATATGCAGTTGCAAACTGTAGTCTGGCTTTTTTTATGGCGGTTTTGGAGCAGTGGCTTCTTCCTTGCTAAGCGGCCTTTCAGGTTATGTCGATATAGGACTCGTTTTACTGTGGATATAGATACTTTTGTACCTGTTTCCTCAAGCATCTTCACAAGGTCCTTTGCTGTTGTTCTGGGATTGATTTGCACTTTTCACACCAAAGTACGTTCATCTCTAGGAGATAGAAGGCGTCTCCTTCCTGAGCGGTATGATGGCTGGTCCCATGGTGTTTACACTTGTGTACTATTGTTTGTACAGGTGAACTTGGTACCTTCAGGCATTTGGAAATTGCTTCCAAGGATGAACCAGACTTGCGGAGGTCTACAATTGTTTTCTGAGGTCTTGGCTGATTTCTTTTGATTTTCCCATGATGTCAAGCAAAGAGGCACTGAGTTTGAAGGTAGGCCTTGAAATACATACACAGGTACACCTCCAATTGACTCAAATGATGTCAATTCGCCTATCAGAAGCTTTAAAAGCCATGACATAATTTTCAGGAATTTTCCAAGCTGTTTAAAGGCAAAGTCAACTGAGTGTATGTACATTTCTGACCCACTAGAATTGCGATACAGTGAGTTATAAGTGATTGTTGGAAAAATGACTTGTGTCATGCACAAAGTAGATGTCCTAACTGACTTGCCAAAACTATAGTTTGTTAAGAAGAAATGTGTTAAGTGGTTGAAAACGAGTTTTAATGACTCCAACCTAAGTGTATGTAAACTTCTGACTGTATAAACAGACTGAGTAGGTCTCTTTCTCTCCTCTATACAGGCTTTCTAGAGTTATGACTAGAGAGAGAGAGAGAGAAGAGGTGGAGTAGGTCTCTTTCTATCCTCTATACAGGCTTTCTAGAGGATTGACTAGAGAGAGAAGAGGTGGAGTAGGTCTCTTTCTCTCCTCTATACAGGCTTTCTAGAGGTATGACTAGAGAGAGAGAGAGAAGAGGTGGAGTAGGTATCTTTCTCTCCTCTATACAGGCTTTCCAGAGGTATGACTAGAGAGAGAGAAGAGGTGGAGTAGGTCTCTTTCTCTCCTCTATACAGGCTTTCTAGAGTTATGACTAGAGAGAGAGAGAGAGAAAAGGTGGAGTAGGTCTCTTTCTATCCTCTATACAGGCTTTCTAGATGTATGACTAGAGAGAGAGAGAGAGAAGAGGTGGAGTAGGTCTCTTTCTATCCTCTATACAGGCGTTCTAGAGGTATGACTAGAGAGAGAGAAGAGGTGGAGTAGGTCTCTTTCTAACCTCTATACAGGCTTTCTAGAGGTATGACTAGAGAGAGAGAAGAGGTGGAGTCTCTTTCTCAGGTCTCTTTCTATCCTCTATACGGGCTTTCTAGAGGTATGACTAGAGAGAGAGAGAAGAGGTGGAGTAGGTCTCTTTCTTTCCTCTATACAGGCGTTCTAGAGGTATGACTAGAGAGAGAGAGAGAGAAGAGGTGGAGTAGGTCTCTTTCTCTCCTCTATACGGGCTTTCTAGAGGTATGACTAGAGAGAGAGAGAGAGAAGAGGTGGAGTAGGTCTCTTTCTCTCCTCTATACAGGCTTTCTAGAGGTTTGACTAGAGAGAGAGAGAGAGAAGATGTGGAGTAGGTCTCTTTCTCTCCTCTATACAGGCTTTCTAGAGTTATGACTACAGAGAGAGAGAGAGAAGAGGTGGAGTAGGTCTCTTTCTCTCCTCTATACAGGCTTTCTAGAGGTATGACTAGAGAGAGAGAAGAGGTGGAGTAGGTCTCTTTCTCTCCTTTATACAGGCTTTCTAGAGGTATGACTAGAGAGAGAGAGAGAGAAGAGGTGGAGTAGGTCTCTTTCTATCCTCTATACAGGCGTTCTAGAGGTATGACTAGAGGGAGAGAGAGAGAAGAGGTGGAGTAGGTCTCTTTCTCTCCTCTATACAGGCTTTCTAGAGTTATGACTAGAGAGAGAGAAGAGGTGGAGTAGGTCTCTTTCTCTCCTCTATACAGGCTTTCTAGAGTTATGACTAGAGAGAGAGAGAGAGAAGAGGTGGAGTAGGTCTCTTTCTATCCTCTATACAGGCTTTCTAGAGGTATGACTAGAGAGAGAGAGAGAGAAGAGGTGGAGTAGGTCTCTTTCTATCCTCTATACAGGCTTTCTAGAGGTATGACTAGAGAGAGAGAGAGAGAGAGAAGAGGTGGAGTAGGTCTCTTTCTATCCTCTATACAGGCTTTCTAGAGGTATGACTAGAGAGAGAGAGAGAAGAGGTGGAGTAGGTCTCTTTCTCTCCTCTATACAGGCTTTCTAGAGGTATGACTAGAGAGAGAGAGAGAGAAGAGGTGGAGTAGGTTACTCTCTAATGTGTCCAGTCTTTCTGATCTTGCCATTTGCTCTTTTGATGAGAACATTGATTCCATAGTGCTGAAGTCTTTGAGACTGGAGAGAGATATTGACCCTGTGTGTGTCTGTCCCTGCATGTGTGTGTGTGACCTGTGTGTGTGTGTGTGACCTGCCTGGCTGTGGTTTCCCCTTGACCATGTCCTCTCCTCCTGCTGTGGCTATGTGTTCTTTCATGTTCCCAGCAGCACACACACCTTTCCCTGACCTATCACACACACAACCAGACACACACACACACACACACACACACACACACACACACACACACACACACACACACACACACACACACACACACACACACACACACACACACACACACACACACACACACACACACACACACACACACACACACACACACACACACACACACACACACACCCTAACTACTAGTAACTGTACAAGTGGCAACTATAGACCGGGCAGATTGAACCAACAGCCATCCATAGAGAGTTGGATTGCCTGTAGTTGGATAGATGTGTAGGAGTGTGTGTGTATATCTATAGATAGTGTGTTTTTTGTCATTGTGTGTATCACTTGTCAGGCTGGATGTCCTCATTAGCTACAGGATGTCCCCAGCAGGAGAGGAGAGGTATGGACCACCTCATCAATACATGTGTTTGTGTGTTTTATGTAAGTGTGTGTGTGTGTGTTTGTGTGTTTTATGTAAGTGTGTGTGTGTGTAGCAGTGGAGTTTCCTATTGCTCCATCGCTATGATCGATCTTTTCTGAAGCTACTAATATTCATGACCTGTTTGGACTGCAGGAATCACACCAGGGGCCTCTCTCTCCTCTCTCTCTCTCTCTCTCTCTCTCTCTCTCTCTCTCTCTCTCTCTCTCTGTCTCTCTCTGTTTGGGTGTTTTATGTGTGTGTGTTTGTGTGTGAGTCTGTGCGTGTGTGCTCTTAAAAGGACATACTATCAGTGAGATGAGGACTGGATTGAGAGAGAGAGAATGAGGAATAAGAAAGAGAAGAGAGAGAGAACAGAGAGAGAGAGGAGAGAGGAGAGAGGAGAGAGGAGAGAGGAGAGAGGAGAGAGGAGAGATATAACAGATAAGAGAGAGGAGAGAGATAACAGAGAGAGAAGAGCGAGGAGAGAGAACAGAGAGAGAAGAGATATAACACATAAGAGAGAGGAGAGAGAGAACAGAGAGAGAACGGAGAGAGAACAGAGAGAGGAGAGAGAGAACAGAGAGAGAATAGAGAGGAGAGAGAGAACAGAGAGAGAAGAGAGAGGAGAGAGAGAAGAGAGAGAAGAGAGAGAGAACAGAGAGAGGAGAGAGAGGACAGAGAGAGAATAGAGAGAGAACAGAGAGAGGAGAGAGAGGACAGAGAGAGGAGAGATATAACACATAAGAGAGGAGAGAGAGAACAGACAGAGAAGAGAGAAAGGAGATAGAGAGAGAGAGAAGAGAGAAAGGAGAGAGAGGAGAGAGAGAACAGAGAGAGAAGAGAGAGGAGAGAGAGAGAACAGAAAAGTGGGAGGAGAGAGAGATGAGAGAGAAGAGAGAGAACATGACAGAAAGGAGAGAGAAGCTTGTCATAGGAGTCGACTCGTATATTATATGGAATGACCTTCCTCACAAAGGGTGGAGAACAGTGTGTTGGTATGTGTGTGTGTTTCTGTCTGTGTGTGTGTGTTTGTCTATGTACAGTAAGGTGGGCAGTCAGTCTCTGCTTATTCGCATCATGTAAATGTTATGTAAATGACTGTATCAGGCAAAAGTTGGCTGATCAACACAACATATTATAACTGATTGGCTGACAGGCTGTCAATGTACCCTGACGAAGACAGCTTGCCTGTCGAAACGTTGGCAAATTAAATATTTTTTGCATCTGAGCTCCTAGTGTGTGCGGCTCTCCTTTATTTTCAAATCAACGCTGGAAAACCAGGACCTCATTGACTGACAGAGACAGGATTGGACAGTCAGTGACCAACTAGGAAGAACCATCTACAGAATGAGCTGAGATGAGATAGAGAGATGGAGAGGAGGATGAGAGAAGTCAGGTCACTCGATATTCGACGTTCGTCCCCAGGACATTGGGAAATAACTTCAAAACCGTCCACTAGGGGCAACGGTGAGCGCCATTACCATCAAGTATGCCTGCGCCTTGCTAGGGTGTTGTGGATGTGGATGGTGGAAGGGTGGAAGCTGCGAGCTCCGTTTCTGAGGGTCACATGTTCAATCCCAGTTGAGTTGTTTCTGTTTTAACCCCAAACCTTATCCTTTTGCTTAACAATTCATTTCTGTCCAAATGTGACGTTTTTACCCCCCTTGACAAACATTGAATACTGAGGTGAAACCATGTCAAACTGTGAGATGTTGTTGATGAGAGAGGGAGGACAAGAGTCTTTTCTGATTGTTTCAGCTGGGAAAGGGTGGACAGAGAGGCAAGCGAGCGATAGGGGGGGAGGGGAGATGTGTGTGTGAGAGAGAGATTCCTTTGTGGTTGCTGTCCGAGGGGCAGGTACGGGGATTATCTCCCCAGTCCAGTAGAACAAATATGCAGGACCTTTACAGGCAAATGTCAATGTGTGTGTGTGTGTGTGTGTGTGTGATGTTGTGAGGTGTGTGTTTGTGATAGAAAATACAATTTATATTGATCAATTTCTTATACCTAAATGTTGTATGTTGGAAGGTCAATGATTGTTAAGTTTGTGCCAACTGTTTTTGATATTTTGTGATTGATGTGCAATATGATTCATGTGCAAATCAAATTCTCTTCGTTGTAATAGGTTTTCATTCTTACAGAGGTGTCTAATGTTGTGAGGTGTGTGTGTGTGAGGTGTGTAAGTGTGGTGTAATCTCATATATGAGGGACGGTGTGAGAGTCTCCCTGTCCTCCTCAGTCCTGCTCAGAGAGAGGAGCACTTAAATCAACAAACAGCTAGTGACGATGACACACACACACACACACACACACACACACACACACACACACACACACACACACACACACACACACACACACACACACACACACACACACACACACACACACACACACACACACACACACACACACACACACACTCTCAATCTTCAGTGGTGAGCTTCCACAGTGCATACGTCGGCAGAAGCAGTCACTCTCCCGTTATTAGAAACAGCACTCTGGAAACAGGGTTGATTCATGTTTTATTTGGAGACCATAAAACTATAGAACTAATAAATGTGCTTCTGGAGCTGGTAGGGAGAGTTAAAAGAGTGTGTGCATGTGTGTGTGTGTGTGTGTGTGTGTGTGTGTGTGTGTGTGTGTGACTGGTGCATCAGTAGGGATTGTAATAAATACCAGTGGTGTTTTCTGCTCCTGCTTTTCTCTAAAATCATGTAAAAATATGAATCTCTGTTATGCAGCAGGAGTCAATAAAGGCTTTTAATAACATGATAACAGTGAACAGTCTGAAGAAGGAAAGCTTTGCTCATCTTTTATCCAGGAAAACAGACTTCAGATAAATAGTTTTAGTGAGATGTGTGTAATAGTATGTGTTTGGGGTAAGAGGGTGAGTTAGGTAGAGGAGAGGAGTGTGTGTACGTGTTTAGAGAGGTGTGTGTAAACAAGGTGTTTGTGGTCAGGCTGTGACTCAGCCCATCACACACACATTATTTACGGGCTCCTGGCTGTCAGCCTCACCTCAAGGTGTCTGTGTTACACACACACACACACACACACACACACACACACACACACACACACACACACACACACACACACACACACACACACACACACACACACACACACACACACACACACACACACACACACACACACACACACACACACACACACACTCTGTTCCGTGTCCCCCTCACACCCTTCACCCTAACCTAGCCACCCCAACCCCCTCTATCTACACCTCCCCTCCCGTCTCTCCTCTACCAAGGTCTCTGTCTCTCTCAGGTGAAATATGGCTGTGTACAGTATTGGCCAAACCACATTTCAAAAACGCTCTTACATGCTAAGGAGAGCACAGTGAGGAGACCTGGCAGGTTCCAGAACCTTGATGTGTTTGAAGCTGTGTTGTCCGTCTGAACTGTCTCAGCCATCATTAGGATGACAATCCCAGTTCTCCAAGGCCAGCTCTATCCTCTCTTGTCAACCAGGGTATACCTTAAGGCAGATACAGCAGGCAGGATTTGAATGGTTTTGGATGGCTATTTGTCTCCCTATGCATAACCTTAACCATTACCCTAACCTTAACCATTACCTTAACTTTAACAATTACCCTAACCTTAACCAGTACCCTAACCTTAACCAGTACCCTAACCTCAGTCACCAGATGAATATCCACTATAAGAGCCCCTTGTCTCTCTGTGTGCAACAGTTTTCTCATTACTCTTTAAGCTCTTAACTCTGCTCAGAATTTGTTCAGGAGCACTCCAGATGTTCCTGGGTGTTAAACAGTAATCAGAGTGTTGCACAGTAATCCCTCCACACACTAACATGCACTCTAAACACCACATAGATTCACACACACTCTAACCACCACAGTAATCCTTACACCCCTCTCCTGGACCATAGCAGCCTAATCGGCTGTATCGGCTGCTCTTTGTGAGAAAATCATTTTCTCTGTGTCGAGTAGGAGGAGGACAATCTCAGTAATATCCATTTTGACAGTGTAACGGGGGGTGCATGTTCTCTCTCCCTCTGTGTGTGAGTGAGCGTGAGCATTTGAGTAAGTGTGTGTGTTTGTGTTTGTGTGATGGCAGTGTTTGTGTGTGTGTGTGTGTGTGTGTGTGTGTGTGTGTGTGTGTGTGTGTGTGTGTGTGTGTGTGTGTGTGTGTGTGTGATTGTGTGTTTGATGGCAGTGTGACAGGAGACTGTCTTTGTCTCTGTAATGGTGACAGATGACAATGAGAGAGACTGGTCTGTGAGGCACCACCAGACAAAGAGAAAGACACAGAGAGAGAGAGAGAAAGAGAGAGAGAGAGATAGAGAGATAGAGAGAGAGAGAGAGAGAGAGAGAGAGAGAGAGAGAGAGAGAGAGAGAGAGAGAGGGAGAGAGGGAGAGAGGGAGAGAGAGAGAGAGGGAGGGAGGGAGGGAGGGAGGGAGGGAGGGAGGGAGGGAGGGAGGGAGGGGGACAAAAAGAAACAGAGAGTGAGAGAGAAAAGAAAGCAACAAAAAAAACACTTGCATGCTTTGCGGTAGATAGGAGTGTATTGTCCAGAGACTGATGACAGGTAATGGTTGTGTTATTGGTTTTGTTGTCCAGACTTAACTTGGACTATTATCCCACTCAGAGAAAAGCGCTCCTAAACTCTCCCATCTTCCAACACTTCTCTCTCTCTCTGCAACAACACTGTCATTTTCTCAGGTGCAATTATGGCTCCGTTTATTCTGGTGTGATAGGGCCTATGTGTGGTGCGTGCATGTGTTGTGTGTGTATGCCCTTGTGTGTATGTGTGTGTGCGTGTGTGTGTGTGTGTGTTTGTGTGTGCGTGTGTGCAAGTACTTGTGCATGCATGCGTCCTGGGTGCATATGAAACAGATCTGTTAGTGGATTGAGTGGGTCTCATCATCTCTAAGACATTGTCCTGTGTCTAGACCAGGGCCAGGATGGAACATAGTCTACTTGGTGGTTATTCTATAGAGCCACTAGTAAGCATCTTCCATACATGGCAGGGTCATGCTATGGAGACTATTCTATAGAGCCAGTTGAACATATCTTCCATTGCTTCCATATAGAACCAGAAGTATTTACAGACAGTATCTCACAGTGGCTTCAAAGCTATAACACCAGTAGAAAGTAAGATATTTAGGCCGTAGACACTAAGGACATGGGGTCAATGGGTTAGATGTGTGTAAAGCTGCAACTTGTAAAAGGACAGGAAGGAAACATATGTCTCCTGCAGAATCAATGTGTCTAAATGGACAAAACCTGTCTGCTTGTTTCAGCTGGGTACAGAGAGGTTTGAGAAGGGAGTCTGGTTTGTGTGTGTGACAGAGGTGTGAGATGATCAGGGCCAGCCCCAGAAGGTTTTAAGTGTTACTCTCCCTGTGACTGGTTACTCTACATGTTGGTCCTGTCTGTCTCAGTTCACACGCCATGATGCACGAGACTGTCATGTTCCAGAGTCCTTGTGTGAGTGAGCGTGTGAGTGTGTCTGTGTGTCTGTGTGTGTATGTGTGTGTGTGTGTGTGTGTGTACTCTACAGATGCCTTCAGGACTAATGGACAACCTTTAATCTACACCAGAAGATGAGATATTACAAATATTTGATTTTGATGGTGTATATATTTTTCATTATGAATGAGAGCGCTTTTGAAGTACCTGAGTAACAAAATAATCGCCAGCCTCTGCTGTGTTTTCTTCCCAATGCCTCTTAAGAATCTCTTCTGAATGTTGCTCAAGGAAAAGCCATTGATTTGTTCTCTGTTGTCGTGACGATGTGATAAGAGGCTTCCTTTTGATGGGACGTTGAGTCATTAAGACTCTCATCTGGCTGTAATAGGCCTGGCTAGCTACATACTGAATATCACATAGACTGCATTACAGTCTGAAAATATTGAGATTATGTGATCATACAATGCTCAAATATACTTTCAATTCAGATGGAGAGATGGTGAGGAGATAGGGGAGGTGGTAGAGGAGGAGATATGGGAGGTAGTAGAGGAGCAGATAAGGGAGGTGGTAGAGGTGGATATAGGGGAGGTGGTAGAGAAGCAGATAAGGAAGGTGGTAGAAGAGCAGATAAGGAAGGTGGTAGAAGAGCAGATACGGTGGTAGAGGTGGATATAGAGGAGGTGGTAGAGGTGGATATAGGGGAGGTGGTAGAGGAGGATATAGGGGAGGTGGTAGAGGGGCAGACAAGGAAGGTAGTAAAGGAGATAAGGGAGGTGGTAGAGGAGGAGATAAGGAAGGTGGTAGGGGAGCAGGTAAGGGAGATGGTAGAGGAGGAGATAAGAAGGTGGTAGATGGACGAGATCAGGTAGGTGGTATAGTAGCAGATAAGGAAGGTGGTAGGGGAGCAGGTAAATTAGATGGTAGAGGAGGAGATATGGGAGGTGGTAGAGGAGATAAGGGAGGTTGTAGAGGAGATAAGGGAGGTGATAGAGGAGATAAGGGAGGTGGTAGAGGAGGAGATAAGGGAGGTGGTAGAGGAGCAGAAAAGGGGGGTGGTAGAGGAGATAAGGGAGGTGGTAGAGGAGCAGAAAAGGGAGGTGGTAGAGGAAGAGATAAGGGAGGTGGTAGATGAGGAGATAAGGAAGGTACTAGAAGAAGAGATAAGGAAGATAAGGTACGTGGTAGAGGATGTTATAGGAGAGGTGGTAGAGGAGCAGATAAGGTACGTGGTAGAGGATGTTATAGGGGAGGTGGTAGAGGAGCAGATAAGGTACGTGGTAGAGGATGTTATAGGGGAGGTGGCGGAAGAGCAGATAAGGTACGTGGTAGAGGATGTTATAGGAGAGGTGGTAGAGGAGCAGATAAGGTACGTGGTAGAGGATGTTATAGGGGAGGTGGTAGAGGAGCAGATAAGGTACGTGGTAGAGGATGTTATAGGGGAGGTGGTAGAGGAGCAGATAAAGCACGTAGTAGAGGATGTTATAGGGGAGGTGGTAGAGGAGCAGATAAGGTACGTGGTAGAGGATGTTATAGGGGAGGTGGTAGAGGAGCAGATAAAGCACGTGGTAGAGGATGTTATAGGAGAGGTGGTAGAGGAGCAGATAAGGTACGTGGTAGAGGATGTTATAGGGGAGGTGGTGGAGGAGCAGATAAGGTACGTGGTAGAGGATGTTATAGGGGAGGTGGTGGAGGAGCAGATAAGGTACGTGGTAGAGGATGTTATAGGAGAGGTGGTAGAGGAGCAGATAAGGTACGTGGTAGAGGATGTTATAGGGGAGGTGGTAGAGGAGATAAGGAAGATGGTAGAGGATGTTATAGGGGAGGTGGTAGAGGAGCAGATAAGGTACGTTGTAGAGGATGTTATAGGAGAGGTGGTATAGGAGCAGATAAGGTACGTGGTAGAGGATGTTATAGGGGAGGTGGTAGAGGAGATAAGGAAGATGGTAGAGGATGTTATAGGGGAGGTGGTAGGGGAGCAGATAAGGTACGTGGTAGAGGATGTTATAGGGGAGGTGGTAGAGGAGATAAGGGAGAAGGTAAAGGATGTTATAGGAGAGGTGGTAGAGGAGCAGATAAGGTACGTGGTAGAGGATGTTATAGGGGAGGTGGTAGAGGAGCAGATAAGGTACGTGGTAGAGGATGTTATAGGGGAGGTGGTGGAGGAGCAGATAAGGTACGTGGTAGAGGATGTTATAGGAGAGGTGGTAGAGGAGCAGATAAGGTACGTGGTAGAGGATGTTATAGGGGAGGTGGTAGAGGAGCAGATAAGGTACGTGGTAGAGGATGTTATAGGGGAGGTGGTAGAGGAGCAGATAAAGCACGTGGTAGAGGATGTTATAGGAGAGGTGGTAGAGGAGCAGATAAGGTACGTGGTAGAGGATGTTATAGGGGAGGTGGTGGAGGAGCAGATAAGGTACGTGGTAGAGGATGTTATAGGAGAGGTGGTAGAGGAGCAGATAAGGTACTTGGTAGAGGATGTTATAGGGGAGGTGGTAGAGGAGATAAGGAAGATGGTAGAGGATGTTATAGGGGAGGTGGTAGAGGAGCAGATAAGGTACGTGGTAGAGGATGTTATAGGGGAGGTGGTAGAGGAGCAGATAAGGTACGTGGTAGAGGATGTTATAGGGGAGGTGGTAGAGGAGATAAGGGAGAAGGTAGAGGAGCAGATAAGGAAGGGGGTAGAGGAGATAAGGGAGATGGTTGACGAGGAGATAAGAGTTGTGGTAGAGGTGCAGATAAGGGATGTGGTAGAGGAGGTTAGGAAGGTATTATAGGAGCAGATAAGGAAGGTGGTAGAGGAGCAGGTAAAGGAGATGGTAGAGGAGGAGACAATGGAGGTGGTAGATGGAGGAGATCAGGGAGGTGGTATAGGAGGAGATATGGGAGGTAATAGAGGAGGAGATATGGGAGGTGGTAGAGGAGAAAATAAGGAAGGTGGTAGAGGCGCAGATAAGGGAGGTGATATGTGAGATAAGGGAGGTGGTAGAGGAGATAAGGGAGGTGATAGAGGAGGAGATAAGGGAGTTGGTAGAGGAGCAGAAAAGGGAGGAGGGCAATGGAGGATACTGGGGAGACTGTCGAGGAGAAAATAAGGAAGGTGTTAGAGGAGCAGATAAGGGAGATGGTAGAGAAGGAGATAATGGAGGTGGTAGAGAAGATAATGAAGGTGGTAGAGGAGGATATTAGGAAGGTGGTAGAGGTGGAGATAAGGGGGGCGGTAGAGGAGGAGATAAGGAAGGTGGTAGAGGAGGATATAGGGGAGGTAGTAGAGGGGCGAAATAAGGAAGGTGGTAGAGGAGATAAGGGAGTTGGTAGAGGAGGACATAAGGGAGAGGGTTGAGGAGATAAGGAGGTGGTAGAGGCGCAGATAAGGGAGGTGATATGTGAGATAAGGGAGGTGGTAGAGGAGATAAGGGAGGTGATAGAGGAGGAGATAAGGGAGTTGGTAGAGGAGCAGAAAAGGGAGGAGGGTAATGGAGGATACTGGGGAGACTGTCGAGGAGAAAATAAGGAAGGTGTTAGAGGAGCAGATAAGGGAGATGGTAGAGAAGGAGATAATGGAGGTGGTAGAGAAGATAATGAAGGTGGTAGAGGAGGATATTAGGAAGGTGGTAGAGGTGGAGATAAGGGGGGCGGTAGAGGAGGACATAAGAGAGGTGGTGGAGGAGCAGAAAAGGGAGGAGGGTAAAGGAGGATACAGGGGAGGTTGTAGAGGAGAAAAGGAGGTGGTAGAGGAGCAGATAATGGAGGTGGTAGGGGAGAAGATAAGGGAGGTGGTAGAGGTGCAGATAAGGTACGTGGTAAAAGATGTTATAGGGGAGGTGGTAGAGGAGCAGATAAGGAAGGTGGTAGAGTGGCGGATAAAGGAAGTGGTAGAGGAGGAGATAAAGGAGATGTTAGAGGAGGAGATAAGGAAGGTGGTAGAAGAAGAGATAAGGGAGGTGGTAGATGAGGAGATAAGGGAAGTGGTAGAGGAGGAGATAAGGAAGGTGGTAGAGGAGCAGATAAGGTACATGATAGAGGATGTTATAGGGGAGGTGGTGGAGGAGCAGATAAGGAAAGTGGTAGAGGAGGATATAAGGGAGATTGTAGAGGAGGATATAGAGGAGGTGGTAAATGAGAAGATAAGGGAGGTGGTAGAGGAGAAGATAAGGAAGGTGGTAGAGTGGCGGATAAAGGAAGTGGTAGAGGAGGAGATAAAGGAGATGTTAGAGGAGGAGATAAGGGTTGTGGTAGAGGTGCAGATAAGGGACGTGGTAGAGGAGGTTATAGGGGAGGTGGTAGAGGAGCAGATAAGGAAGGTGGTAGAGGAGGAAATAAGCGTTGTGGTAGAGATGCAGATAAGGGATGTGGTAGAGGTGCAGATAAGGGATGTGGTAGAGGGGGTTATAGGGGAGGTGGTAGAGGAGCAGATAAGGAAGGTGGTAAAGGAGGAGATAAGGGAGATGTTAGAGGATGAGATGTGGGAGTGGTTAGAGGAGGAGAAAGGGAGGTTGTAGATGAGGAGATAAGGGATGTGGTAGAGGAGATAAAGGAGGTGGTGGAGGAGATAAGGGAGATGGTAGAGGAACAGATAAGGAACATGGTAGAGGAGATAAGGGAGGTGGTAGAGGAGATAAGGGAGATGGTAGAGGAACAGATAAGGAACATGGTAGAGGAGATAAGGGAGGTGGTAGAGGAGATAAGGGAGATGGTAGAGGAGGATATAAGGGAGGTGATAGAGGAGCAGAAAAGGGTGGAGGGTAAAGGAGGATACAGGGGAGGTTGTAGAGGAGAAAATAAGGAAGGTGTTAGAGGAGCAGATAAGGGAGATGGTAGAGGAGATGATAATGAAGGTGGTAGAGGAGGGTATAGGGGAGGTGGTAGAGGAGGAGATAAGGAAGGTGGTAGAGGAGGAGATAAGGCAGGTGGTAGAGGAGGAGATAAGGGAGGTGGTAGAGGAGGAGATAAGGAAGGTGGTAGAAGAAGAGATAAGGGAGGTGGTAGATGAGGAGATAAGGGAAGTGGTAGAGGAGGAGATAAGGAAGGTGGTAGAGGAGCAGATAAGGTACATGATAGAGGATGTTATAGGGGAGGTGGTGGAGGAGCAGATAAGGAAAGTGGTAGAGGAGGATATAAGGGAGATTGTAGAGGAGGATATAGAGGAGGTGGTAAATGAGAAGATAAGGGAGGTGGTAGAGGAGAAGATAAGGAAGGTGGTAGAGTGGCGGATAAAGGAAGTGGTAGAGGAGGAGATAAAGGAGATGTTAGAGGAGGAGATAAGGGTTGTGGTAGAGGTGCAGATAAGGGACGTGGTAGAGGAGGTTATAGGGGAGGTGGTAGAGGAGCAGATAAGGAAGGTGGTAGAGGAGGAAATAAGGGTTGTGGTAGAGATGCAGATAAGGGATGTGGTAGAGGTGCAGATAAGGGATGTGGTAGAGGGGGTTATAGGGGAGGTGGTAGAGGAGCAGATAAGGAAGGTGGTAAAGGAGGAGATAAGGGAGATGTTAGAGGATGAGATGTGGGAGTGGTTAGAGGAGGAGAAAGGGAGGTTGTAGATGAGGAGATAAGGGATGTGGTAGAGGAGATAAAGGAGGTGGTGGAGGAGATAAGGGAGATGGTAGAGGAACAGATAAGGAACATGGTAGAGGAGATAAGGGAGGTGGTAGAGGAGATAAGGGAGATGGTAGAGGAACAGATAAGGAACATGGTAGAGGAGATAAGGGAGGTGGTAGAGGAGATAAGGGAGATGGTAGAGGAGGATATAAGGGAGGTGATAGAGGAGCAGAAAAGGGTGGAGGGTAAAGGAGGATACAGGGGAGGTTGTAGAGGAGAAAATAAGGAAGGTGTTAGAGGAGCAGATAAGGGAGATGGTAGAGGAGATGATAATGAAGGTGGTAGAGGAGGGTATAGGGGAGGTGGTAGAGGAGGAGATAAGGAAGGTGGTAGAGGAGGAGATAAGGCAGGTGGTAGAGGAGGAGATAAGGGAGGTGGTAGAGGAGGAGATAAGGAAGGTGGTAGAGGATTAGAAAAGGGAGGTGGTGGAGGAGGATACAGGGGAGGTGGATTGAGCAGGAGATAAGGGAGGTGTTAGAGGAGCAGATAAGGAAGGTGGTAGATGAGGATATATGGGATGTGGTAGAGGAGAAGATAAGGAAGATGGTAGAGGAGCAGGTAAGGAAGGTGGTAGAATAGGATATAGGGGAGGTGGTAGAGGATTAGAAAAGGGAGGTGGTGGAGGAGGATACAGGGGAGGTGGATTGAGCAGGAGATAAGGAAGATGGTAGAGGAGCAGATGAGGAAGGTGGTAGAGGAGGAGATAAGGGAGTGGTAGAGGAGATAAGGGAGATGGTAGAGGAGGAGATAAGGGAGGTGGTGGAGGAGGTTACAGGGGAGATGGATTGAGCAGGAGATAAGGAAGATGGTAGAGGAGCAGATGGGGAGTGTGGTAGAGGAGATAAGGGAGGTGGTAGAGGAGGTGGTAGAAGAGGTGGTGGAGGAGGTGATAAGGGAGGTGGTCGAGGAGGAGATAAGGGAGTTGATAGAGGAGCATTAGATAGAGATGGAGATAGGACAGCTAGAGAGTGATGATGAAAGGAGATGAGATGAGAAAGTGTGAGAGGAGTTTATTTTTAGCAGCTGATCTGTCACCTGCGTTTTTGTTTCTGATCGCTGGCGTCAGTCAGACCACTGGAGCATGGCAGCCTTGGAACAATGCCAGGGAGACACACACAAACACACACGCACGCACGCACGCACGCACGCACGCACGCACGCACGCACACACACACACACACACACACACACACACACACACACACACACACACACACACACACAGCTGGTGTGTTTAAGCCGTGTGTGTTTGTGTGTGCGAGTGTGGGGGTGTTTCTCTCTGGAGGATCCCGCTGTGGATCGGAGGCCTGGTTACCATGGTGACAGCATATTTCTCCAGAATCGCTCCTATCGATCCTCAGAGAGGCGTCGACGACCCAGCAAGACAAAGATAGAGGAATGTGTGTGTGTGTGTGTGTGTGTGTGTGTGTGTGTGTGTATGTGTGTGTGTGTGTGTGTATATGTATATGTGTGTGTGTGTGTGTGTTTGTGTGTGTGTGTGTATATGTGTGTATATGTGTGTGTTAACGGTTCTCTAGGTTGAAATCAGGTTCCAGAGAAAACTGGTTTCTACCTCAGCTAACAGAACGCTTTGTGGTCTTGCAGCAGAGGTTTAAAACACACTCTTCTTTCCTACGTGTGTGTCTGTGTGTCTGTGTGTCTGTGTGTCTGTGTGTATGTGTACGTTTGTACGTTGGTTTGTCTGTTTAGGTTACTACAAGCTCCACTCCGTACGTGCGTGGAGTAGCGAACACCATTTGTTAACGTGATATCATCGCCTGTCCCACTCCCATTCACAAGGGGGCAATAGCTACATTTTGAATGGTTGTCTTTTCATCTAGTAAACAACAAGGAAGAGTCACATTCCCTTGCTAGTAGTAGCCTGCTAGTAGTTAGCTGCCAGCCTTGTCTGCTGGCTTTAGCCTTGCTAAAAACATAGCAAGCTATCTAACCTTTTTAGCTTCCCACATCTCCATGTGAAATAATCAGATTCATAATAAAAAAATATGCCCTGACAAATATCCTTATACTTGCCGGTGAAACATAAAACATGACCCCAGTTTGATATGCTGCTTGTGTATTCATTCCCATATCAGCTAAAAGAGAACTTCATGTTTTGGTCGAGGATAAAAAGTCACATGGCTAGCTAGTTGGCTACAGCAGGTTCTACCATTTCACAATAACCTGTAATTACTAGTTATTGCTTCTAAATAAAATACCTTTTGGGGTGGGTTGTTGGGTTTTCTTGTTGTCTTCTCATTTGTGGTGAAAGCGAAAGAAGAGTCTCTTGTCTTACCTTGCTAGCAAGTTGGCTAAACACTGCAAGCTAGCTAGCGTCCTACATCTCCATGTGAAATAATCAGATTTATAATGAAATAATATGCCCTAGGAAATATTCTTATACTTGCCAGTGTAACCTACAACATTATCCTAATTTGATATGCTGCTTCAATGTATTCACTCCCATATCAGCGAAAAATTGAATCTAATCATTTTTTGTCACGGAGAAAAGAATAAGTACATGACTATCTGTTTCAGCTTAACGTTATCACTTCTAAACCACATCTATTTGGGGGGATTCTATAAGGCTACAATGTTGTTTGGTTAATTGTTTGAACAATCGCTGAGATTATATTTGGTTATCAATGCAAAATAGGCTACTTTGATGAATAGTCTACATAGCAGATTCTTTTTTATGTAACCGTTATTTAACTAGGCAAGTCAGTTAAGCACAAATTCTTATTTACAATGACGGTCTACCCCGGCCAAACCTGGACGACGCTGGGCCAACTGTGCGCCGCCCTATGGGACTCCCAATCATGGCCCGATGTGATATAGCCTGGATTCAAACCAGGGACTGAAGTGACCCCTCTTGCACTGCGATGCAGTGTCTTAGACCGCTGCGCCACTCGGGAGCCCTAAGGAATCAAGGAACCAAGTGACAACACTGCCCCCACGGCAGCGGAAGGAATGATACGTTGGGTCTCAATACAGAGAGTATTACAAGGAGCTGTTTCCTTTGTAATGAAAAACTACACCGCAAAACACTGAGCTACGCTCCGTTGGCCCTGCCTACCAATTCTCTGCAGATGCCTTTTGTCTCACTGAGGAGCATTCCAACTCAAGGTTGGAGTCTTTCCTTCTCCCCTGCTCCATCCTCTCTCCTTCCCTCACTGCTTCCCTCCCTCCCTCCCTCACTGCTTCCCTGCCTCCCTCCCTGCCTCCCTGCCCCTCTCTCTCCACCCAGCTGCGTCTGAATGCAGTGTCTCTGAATGAGCTGCTAACCTTGACACTAAATCAATAACAGACCAACTCTTTGAAGAATCACAGATGGAATAAGTGCCGTCCAGCCAGGCCCCCTCTGAGCCGCCCAGTGTGTGTGTGTGTCTGTGTGTGTCGGTGTGTGTAATGTGTATTGCACAGTGTGCTGTGCAGTGAGTTTGTTTGTGTTTATTTTCTAAGGCCTTGTGCAGACTGACTGCAGTATTGCTTGTTTGAGGTCCAACAGAACAATATTCATTTCAATACCATTGCACCTCAGTTGCTGGACAAGGCTGTGGTGTGTGCTGTGTGCCACAAGAGTTCACGCACAAACACACAAACACGCATACGCACGCACACGTCAAGGCAAAACCATACTCACAAATACGTCTGTTTTCTACTGCCAAGACGCCCAACCCATTTCTCTTTCCTCCTCCCTTCTCCTCTCTTCTCCTCTCTCCTCTGCTCTCCTCCTCTCTCCTCTCTTCTCCGCTCTCCTCCGCTCTCCTCCTCTTTCCTCCTCTCTTCTCCTCTTTCCTCCTCTCTTCTCCTCTTTCCTCCTCTCTTCTCCTCTTTCCTCCTCTCTTCTCCTCTTTCCTCCTCTCTTCTCCTCTCATCTCTTCTCCTCTTTCCTCTTCTCTCCTCCGCTCTCCTCCTCTCTTCTCCTCTTTCCTCCTCTCTTCTCCTCTTTCCTCCTCTCTTCTCCTCTCTCCTCCACTCTCCTCCTCTTTCCTCCTCTCTTCTCCTCTTTCCTCCTCTCTTCTCCTCTCATCTCTTCTCCTCTTTCCTCTTCTCTCCTCCGCTCTCCTCCTCTCTTCTCCTCTTTCCTCCTCTCTTCTCCTCTTTCCTCCTCTCTCCTCCTCTCTTCTCCTCTCCATCCCTCTTAGCATTCATCCTATTCTTATTATCTTCTTCCCGTTCCTCTGCTTTCTTGCCTTCTCCTATTGATTTTCACTTAAATCTTTTCATCCCTTTCTTTCTCTCCCATCTTTCTCTTCACTGATGGCACTAGACACGCCTTCCCTCCCTCCTCCCTTCCTCCCTTCCTCCTTCCCCCTCTCCCTTTACCTCTTTCCTCCTCCCACATAGTCTTTGTCCTCCCCTCTTGTCTCTTATCTTTTTCTCAGTCCTCCTTTCATCAATTCATCCACACAGACCTCCACTCCCATCTGTTTTTATTCGGATGGTCTGATGGAGAATGTAGATTGCATGCAGAGTGAATATTGATATTATTACATGGATCATTACAGATTCCATGAATACCATGCATGTTTTATATTCAGTTCTTATGGACTACGTAAAATAAATGATCTCTGCTGCAATATTGTTAACTGTAAGGTTCAGTCAAGGTCAAATGTTGTACAATGACAAACATTGTTTGTCTCTAGGCTGTGGCCAATGAGATGCCAGAAAACATTGTTTGTCTCCAGGCTGTGGCCAATGAGATGCCAGAAAACATTGTTTGTCTCCAGGCTGTGGCCAATGAGATGCCAGAAAACATTGTTTGTCTCCAGGCTGAGGCCAATGAGAAGCCAGAAAACATTGTTTGTCTCTAGGCTGAGGCCAATGAGAAGCCAGAAAACATTGTTTGTCTCCAGGCTGTGGCCAATGAGAAGCCAGAAAACATTGTTTGTCTCCAGGCTGTGGCCAATGAGAAGCCAGAAAACATTGTTTGTCTCCAGGCTGAGGCCAATGAGATGCCAGAAAACATTGTTTGTCTCCAGGCTGAGGCCAATGAGATGCCAGAAAACATTGTTTGTCTCCAGGCTGAGGCCAATGAGATGCCAGAAAATATTGTTTGTCTCCAGGCTGAGGCCAATGAAAAGCCAGAAAACATTGTTTGTCTCCAGGCTGAGGCCAATGAGAAGCCAGAAAACATTGTTTGTCTCCAGGCTGAGGCCAATGAGAAGCCAGAAAACATTGTTTGTCTCTAGACTGAGGCCAATGAGAAGCCAGAAAACATTGTTTGTCTCCAGGCTGTGGCCAATGAGAAGCCAGAAAACATTGTTTGTCTCCAGGCTGAGGCCAATGAAATGCCAGAAAAGATTGTTTGTCTCCAGGCTGAGGCCAATGAGAAGCCAGAAAACATTGTTTGTCTCCAGACTGAGGCCAATGAGAAGCCAGAAAACATTGTTTGTCTCTAGGCTGTGGCCAATGAGAAGCCAGAAAACATTGTTTGTCTCTAGGCTGTGGCCAATGAGAAGCCAGAAAACATTGTTTGTCTCCAGACTGAGGCCAATGAGAAGCCAGAAAATATTGTTTGTCTCCAGACTGAGGCTAACTGAACGTAGCAGGTGTAAAAGAAACGCCTGAGCCGAGTTTCCACATCCAGATACATCGGGTTGTTGTCAACTCCGCTAAGGGTGGGCTGTGGCCAATGAGAGGCCAGTCAAGTACAGCTAGAGAAAAAGGAAATTGTGGAGAGAGGAGATATCTCCCTGAAATTTCTGCTCCTTAAACAAACATTAATTTACCTGTTGGTTATTAATTTACTAGACAGAACACTGAACACACAAGCGCACAAGTACACAAGCGCACAAGTGCGCACGCACGCACGCACGCACGCACGCACGCACGCACGCACACACACACACACACACACACACACACACACACACACACACACACACACACACACACACACACACACACACACACACACACACACACAACATTGATTTCCCTTCACTGAAACACTCTGTGCAATCTTGCAGGCCTGTAATTTGAGGTAACAACAAAGTCAGTGTGTAATTTCAGCCAGGACAGAATAGGACAGACACATAAAGGGGAGAGAAAGTTTTCAGTGTTAAATGATGTGTGTGATGATGATAGCTCTGTCTGGTGTGTATCTGAATGTGTGTGTGTGTGTGTCTGAGTGTGTGTGTGTGTGTGTGTGTGTGTGTGTGTGTGTGTGTGTGTGTGTGTGTGTGTGTGTGTGTGTGACGATAGCAGTGTATTGTGTGACTGGCTGACAGGCACCTATAAAGGCTGTCTGAGCAGAGCAGCACTGAACAGAGAAACACTGTTATTCACACCGTTTACTGGCCATTGTCAAAACACAACTGCAATCTGGGACAGGGTTTAACTGCTTTAATGTTACTCAGTCACAGACACACCATCCCCCTCCACCTCAGCTCCCCCGCCACCTTCCCTCCCCTTCCTCCACCCCCCCTCTTCACCATCCCTTCTTCCTACCTCCCACCTTCCCCCTGCTCTCCTTCCCTCTATCCATGTTTCCTACCTCCACCTTCCCCCTGTTCTCCTTCCCTCTATCCCTACCATATGGAACATTTTATACAGAGACGGTGATATAGAGCGGGGGGGAGAGAGAAAGATTCCAGTAAGAAGATGGAGAACGGAGAATGAATAAGAACAGGTGAAAAACATAGAATGGAAAGAGGCATATGGATGGAGATATTTTTGAGAGGTGGACAGCGACCTCAGGGGGTGTAGAGGAGAGAAGGGAGGGAGGAGGGGGTGAGGAGGGGTAAGGGAGGGAGGGAGGGAGGGAGGAGGGGGTGAGGAATGAGGGAGGGGGTGAGGAGGGTTAAGGATGGGAGGGAGGGAGGAGCGGGTGAGGAGTGAGGGAGGGGGTGAGGAGGGAGGGGTGAGGAGGGAGGGGTAAGGGAGGGAGGGAGGAGGGGGTGAGGAGAGAGGGAGGACGGAGGGAGGGAGGGAGGAGGTCACAACCTTGAGTATTGATCAGGCTCCATAATTTCCACGGCGACTGGGACCCCTCTCTGAGCTGCTGCACTACATTAAACCAGAGATCCATAACGCACGCACGCACGCACGCACGCACGCACGCACGCACACACACACACACACACACACACACACACACACACACACACACACACACACACACACACACACACACACACACACACACACACACACACACACAGACAGACAGACAGACAGACAGACAGACAGACAGACAGACAGACAGACAGACAGACAGACAGACAGACAGACAGACAGACAGACAGACAGACAGACAGACACACACACACACGGCTGCTCATCCAAGCAAAGGAAGAAACTGATTTAATTGTTAGAAAACAATCTGGGGCTGCAGAGCATCACTGATTCATCATGATTCCTGTGTGTCAGGCCTGACTGTGTATGTGTGTGTGTGTGTTGGTGGCAAGCAGGTGGGCTCGCCACAGGGCTTTGGCCAATGACCTCAGAGATCAGACCGAAGACCGCTTCAGTCTCATCCACTGCCACTGGACCTCACGGTGCAAGAGGCCTCACGTATAGGAGGCCTGATGGTGCAGGAGGCTTTACGTTGCAGGAGGCCTCACGGCGCAGGGGGACTGACATTCCATACTGTACAGATACCCATTGCACTGATTGCCAGGTGGAATGGTGAAGAAGCTGAAGTGAATTGTCTGTCTTCAATCTTCCTGTATCACTTAAAGCCACCCAGCCGGTTACACACACGCATGCACGCACGCACGCACGCACGCACGCACGCACGCACACACACACACACACACACACACACACACACACACACACACACCATCAGAGCAGATCATCCCTCACTAAAGACAGATGAAGCATCAACAATCTACACATCAACTCAACCCTGTTAATTAAGAGCGATACCATTTTAGCCATAAACTATTTCCCAAGTTGGGATCAATAAAGTACTACTCTATTCATGTTTTATGTGTGAACAACGTCCCAATGTTGGGACATGTTAGGAAATATTTGGGGCACAACCATGCAACGTGCCAGGCTAGTAGAGTACTATGTCTACAGGTCCAGTTGGTCTTATAACCTCCTGATTAAATATACTAACCTTTAGTGTGAAGTCGGAAGAATAGAATAGAATGGATATTTCTGATCCATTTCCACAGAAATTCAAACCGCCAGCCCTTTGGTTATTGGTCGAGCTAAATGTCTGTGCAGGTTGAATGGAATAAAGTGAGATCAGGCTCTTTTGAAATGTTACCACAAGTCTCAGTCAAAGTGATTATATCTCTCTGAGATCTAGTTACACACTCTCCCTCCACTCTCTGTCATTCTTACATGCCTGTGAGTGTTTGTGTAAGAGAGAGCATGTGTGTGTCTGTGTGTGTTTGTGTGTCTGTATTTGTCTGTATTTCTGTGTGTTTGTATGTGTGTGTTTGTATGTGTATCTGTGTGTGTTTGTGTGTGTATGTGTGTGTGACTATGATAGCCTACCAACTTGCAGCATCATCTTATTACTGAATGTCTGACCTGCAAGAGAGTGTGTGTGTGTGGTAGGTGTGAGTGTGTGGTAGGCGTGTGTGTGTGTGTTGACCTGCACCTCATCCCTTTTAGGAGGAGTGAAGGCAGAGCAGTCATCTATCTGATGACCAGACCTAATCCTGAGATGGAGCTCTGTTTAATGGATTATTACACCTGACACACTGTGTGTGTGTGTGTGTGTGTGTCTGTGTGTGTGTGTGTGTCTGTGTGATATGGCTCACATTGCCTCCCAGTGTTAGCATCAGTGTACTGCCAGTCCAGTAACCGTCACTAGGAAGAGCATTAGTTCCTCTCAGTGTGTCTCTGTCCTTCGCAGCACTGGGCATGCAGACAGACTGACGTGATGGGAGAGGGACTGTGTGTGTGTGTGTGTGTGTGTGTGTGTGTGTGTGTGTGTGTGTGTGTGTGTGTGTGTGTGTGTGTGTGTGTGTGTGTGTGTGTGTGTGTGTGTGTGTGTGTGTGTGTGTGTGTGTGTGTGTGTGTGTGCGTGTAGGATGCAGACAGACAGAGGTGGCGCCTCACAGATTTCACTTAGTTTAAAAATACTCTCCTTAATGTCATTAGAGCTGCTTTATAGGATGGTGTGTTAAAACAAGGAGGAATATGTGTGTCTGCGAGTGTGTACATTAGAGGGTGCTGTGTTAAAACAAAGAGAGAAGGGGATTTAATCATCTCTCTAAGACTGCATCTACTCACAGTCCCTTACTGCATTAACATCATGTTGGCTTACACTTTGTCTGATAGGAGAAACACACACACACACACACACACACACACACACACACACACACACACACACACACACACACACACACACACACACACACACACACACACACACACACACACACACACACACACACACACACACACACACACACACACACACACACACACAATCCATCATTTCTGACTACTGTCAGTACAAAGTATACAGGAATGCCTAGATGGCATAGTTACCATCTCTCTCCCTCTCTCCCTCTCTCGCTCTCTACCCCTTTCTCTCTCTCTATCCCCCCAACTATCTCTCTCTCTCCCCCAACTATCTCTCTCTCTCACCCAACTCACTGTCTCTCTCTCTCTCTCTCACCCAACTCACTCTCTCTCTCTCCTCTCTCTCTCTCTCTCTCTCCTCTCTCTCTCTCTCTCTCTCTCTCTCTCCACCCAACTCTCTCTCTCTCTCTCTCTCTCTCTCTCTCTCTCTCTCTCTCTCTCTCTCTCTCTCTCTCTCTCACACCCAACTCACTGTCTCTCTCTCTCTCTCTCGCTCTCTCTCTCTCTCTCTCTCTCTCTCTCTCTCTCTCTCTCTCCCCTACAGAGACTATTGTGTTTTGTTAAATTCTTCATCGTTGAGGTTTTCAGTAGATTCTTGTTTCTTTAATTCTGCAGTAGAATGACTCTTAAGATAGGTTAAGATAGCTCAGCCATAAGGATATAGAGGAGAATAGTGCCCTGTAAAAATGTTATATATAATCTACACTAGATATTGCATAGAATTCTCCAAATCTACAGAACTGTTACCTTAGCGATAAAGACCACTTTTATGAGAGGAGGAAAGGAAAGATAAGGACATGAAAGGAAAGAAATGGAAGGAAAAGGATAAAACTGGAGAACTATTGATTTCTCCTAAATAAAACAGATGTGTATGTCTGTGTGTATGCGTGGATGTGCATGTGTGTGTGTATGTGTGTGTGTATGTCTGTGTGTATGCGTGTGTGTGTGTGTGTATATATGTGGGTGTGTGAATGTTCCTGCAAGTGTGCATCTGTGTGTGTGTGTGTCTGATTCTGTGTGTGCTGAACTATAACAAATATAGAAAAGATATATAACCCCCTTTAACAAATGAAGCAGTGAGTGACAGAGGCCAGTGTTTGTATCTCTAATGGTAGAGAGAATGAGGAGAAGGGGAGAACTACAGCCTTTATCTTGAATGTGTTAAGTCCCTCAACGACTGATTTAGAAACATCTTCACTGTCTAGGCTAAGCCTTTTTAGGTGCTTCAGCCAGTGTATGTGTGGTTGTGTAGTGTGTGTGTTTGTGTAGTGTGTATATGTGTTTGTATAGTGTGTGTGTGTGTGTGATGGTGTAGTGTGTGTGTTAATGTGTTCTTCAGCTCTAAGGACTCCATTAGGACACATTACAGAGCCCTGATCCTTTTCATTGTGGAGTGTCCTTGGGGCTGGGGCGCCTCTTCCATTACACACATCTCTCTCTGTCTGTCTGTGTGTGTGTCTTATTGTGTGTGTGTGTTTGTTTCTGTGTGTTTGTGTATGTGATTAACTGGGTTCAAAACCGTGTCTCCTGCATGCCAAATGTCTGTCTTAGCCGACTGAGGTAAAGCCTAGGCATTAGCCTGGGGAGCTAACGCCAGTCTTCAGGTTTCAGGCAAGATTACTCATCACTGGATCGTGGTTAGCTGAACTACCTCCGTTACACGTGTGTGTGTGTATATATGTTTGGGTGTGTCTAAGTGTGTGTTTACCCCCCCAAATTCTCTACACCAGGGGTATTCAACTCTGACCCTACAAGGTCTGGAGCCTGCTGATTTTCTGTTCTACCTGATCATTAATTGCACCCATCTGGTGTCCCAGGTCTAAATCAGTCCCTGATTAGTTGAGTCAATGAACAAATGCAGTGGAACTGGCTTCGAGGTCCAGAGTGTAGTTTGAGGGCTCTACACAGATAAAGGGTACTTTACACACTGCCACTCAGAGAGAGCGAGGAGACATATCTAACCATCAGCTCTATCAGCTACACACTATCCAACCATCACAGCCTTGATCATTAATCACACACACACAATCACAAACGCAAGCAACCTTCAGCTTCACTCGGCTCCTCCTCATCATCAGATCCTCTCCATGAATCACTTTGGTGTCTGTTTCTTCCTCTCCCTCTCCCTCTCTCTCCATATCTGTCTCAGTACTCTACTTTCTCTGTCTATCTATCTCTCTCCCCCTTCTCTCTTTTCAATGTTGCCCCCCTACAGAAGCTCCCCAGTGGTTCACTGAGGTGTAGTGTCCACAGTTAAGGTCAGGTCCAGTTGTCCACTAGGAGGGGGATGGAGAACTATGGGGGAGGGGGTTAGGGGTCACAGGCTGCATGGTAGATAGGGCCGGAAGGAGGTGAGACAAGGGGGGGGGGGGGGGGGTGAGAGAGGGGCTGGAGGGGTATTAGAGATCACAGGCTGCATGGTAGATAGGGCTGGAAGGAGGTGAGACAAGGAGGGGGTGAGAGAGGGGCTGGAGGGGTATTAGAGATCACAGGCTGCATGGTAGATAGGGCTGGAAGGAGGTGAGACAAGGAGGGGGTAAGAGAGGGGCCGGAGGGGTATTAGAGGTCACAGGCTGCATGGTAGATAGGGCTGGAAGGAGGTGGGATGGGAGGGGGAGAGAGAGGGGCTGGAGGGGTATTAGAGATCACAGGCTGCATGGTAGATAGGGCTGGAAGGAGGTGGGATGGGAGGGGGAGAGAGAGGGGCTGGAGGGGTATTAGAGATCACAGGCTGCATGGTAGATAGGGCTGGAAGGAGGTGGGATGGGAGGGGGAGAGAGAGGGGCTGGAGGGGTATTAGAGATCACAGGCTGCATGGTAGATAGGGCTGGAAGGAGGTGGGATGGGAGGGAGAGAGAGAGGGGCTGGAGGAGTGTTAGGGGTCACAGGCTGCATGGTAGATAGGCCTGGAAGGAGGTGAGAGGGGGAGGGGGAGAGAGAGGGGCTGGAGGGGTATTAGAGATCACAGGCTGCATGGTAGATAGGGCTGGAAGGAGGTGAGAGGGGGAGGGGGAGAGAGAGGGGCTGGAGGGGTATTAGAGGTCACAGGCTGCATGGTAGATAGGCCTGGAAGGAGGTGAGAGGGGGAGGGGGGAGTTAAGGAAGAGGGGATAGGGAGAGAGAGGTGACTTTTCAAGGACAGATGGTCAATATTGGACAAGATGTACTGTATTTGGAAGGATCCTCATTGAATTGTATAGTTTAGTTGCTAACAGAAACCATTTCAACTAGGCCTAATCAACACCTGAATTACTGGCACGATCAATGTGAATAAAATGATGTGATGTATTTAGGGGTGGATTAGTTATTTCACTGGATAAGAATAACAGAGAATCAGGTGAGTATTCAGGGTATTTAATGATCGTCATGCAGGTTACTGAGTTTAGAGTGTTTAGAGTGAATCCTTGTCTTCAGTCTAATATTAACTTACTCACTCCTTAGGGACTCCTAATGGACTACATTCATTTAATTACAGCTCTTGATTAACATGCTTTATCGATGCACCCGTGTATGTGTGTGTGTGTGTGTGTGTGTGTGTGTGGTGTGTGTGTGTGTGTGGTGTGGTGTGTGGTGTGTGTGTGTGTGGTGTGTGTGTTAAAGGACATGCATAGGGAGTGAGGAGGTGTGATAGAGAAAGAGAGTTAGAATGGGATAATTGGGAGAGGTAGTGGGAGAAAGAGAGTTAGAATGGGATAATTGGGAGAGGTAGAGGGAGAAAGAGAGTTAGAATGGGATAATTGGGAGAGGCAGTGGGAGAAAGATAGTTAGAATGGGATAATTGGGAGAGGTAGAGGGAGAAAGAGAGTTAGAATGGGATAATTGGGAGAGGTAGTGGGAGAAAGAGAGTTAGAATGGGATAATTGGGAGAGGTAGAGGGAGAAAGAGAGTTAGAATGGGATAATTGGGAGAGGTAGTGGGAGAAAGAGAGTTAGAATGGGATAATTGGGAGAGGTAGAGGGAGAAAGAGAGTTAGAATGGGATAATTGGGAGAGGTAGTGGCAGAAAGAGAGTTAGAATGGAATAATTGGGAGAGGTAGAGGGAGAAAGAGAGTTAGAATGGGATAATTGGGAGAGGTAGAGGGAGAAAGAGAGTTAGAATGGGATAATTGGGAGAGGTAGTGGGAGAAAGAGAGTTAGAATGGGATAATTGGGAGATGTAGAGGGAGAAAGAGAGTTATAATGGGATAATTGGGAGAGGTAGTGGGAGAAAGAGAGTTAGAATGGGATAATTGGGAGAGGTAGAGGGAGAAAGAGAATTAGAATGGGATAATTGGGAGAGGTAGTGGGAGAAAGATAGTTAGAATGGGATAATTGGGAGAGGTAGTGGGAGAAAGAGAGTTAGAATGGGATAATTGGGAGAGGTAGTGGGAGAAAGAGAGTTAGAATGGGATAATTGGGAGATGTAGAGGGAGAAAGAGAGTTATAATGGGATAATTGGGAGAGGTAGTGGGAGAAAGAGAGTTAGAATGGGATAATTGGGAGAGGTAGAGGGAGAAA
Source organism: Salvelinus fontinalis (assembly GCF_029448725.1). Taxonomy (NCBI): domain Eukaryota; kingdom Metazoa; phylum Chordata; class Actinopteri; order Salmoniformes; family Salmonidae; genus Salvelinus; species Salvelinus fontinalis. The sequence continues at coordinate 87,809,163 of NC_074668.1, forward strand.
GAGAATTAGAATGGGATAATTGTGAGAGGTAGTGGGAGAAAGATAGTTAGAATGGGATAATTGGGAGAGGTAGAGAGAGAAAGAGAGTTAGAATGGGATAATTGGGAGAGGTGGAGGGAGAAAGAGAGTTAGAATGGGATAATTGGGAGAGGTAGTGGGAGAAAGAGAGTTAGAATGGGATAATTGGGAGAGGTAGTGGGAGAAAGAGAGTTAGAATGGGATAATTGGGAGAGGTAGAGGGAGAAAGAGAGTTAGAATGGGATAATTGGGAGAGGTAGTTGGAGAAAGAGAGTTAGAATGGGATAATTGGGAGAGGTAGAGGGAGAAAGAGAGTTAGAATGGGATAATTGAGAGAGGTAGTGGGAGAAAGAGAGTTAGAATGGGATAATTGGGAGAGGTAGTGGGAGAAAGAGAGTTAGAATGGGATAATTGGGAGAGGTAGAGGGAGAAAGAGTTAAAATGGGATAATTGGGAGAGGTAGAGGGAGAAAGAGAGTTAGAATGGGATAATTGGGAGAGGTAGACGGAGAAAGAGAGTTAGAATGGGATAATTAGGAGAGGTAGACGGAGAAAGAGAGTTAGAATGTTATAATTGGGAGAGGTAGTGGGAGAAAGAGAGTTAGAATGGGATAATTGGGAGAGGTAGTGGGAGAAAGAGAGTTAGAATGGGATAATTGGGAGAGGTAGTGGGAGAAAGAGAGTTAGAATGGTATAATTGGGAGAGGTAGAGGGAGAAAGAGAGTTAGAATGGGATAATTGGGAGAGGTAGTGGGAGAAAGATAGTTAGAATGGGATAATTGGGAGAGGTAGTGGGAGAAAGAGAGTTAGAATGGGATAATTGGGAGAGGTAGTGGGAGAAAGAGAGTTAGAATGGGATAATTGGGAGAGGTAGAGGGAGAAAGAGAGTTAGAATGGGATAATTGGGAGAGGTAGTGGGACAAAGAGAGTTAGAATGGGATAATTGGGAGAGGTAGAGGGAGAAAGAGAGTTAGAATTGGATATTTTGGCGAGGTAGTGGGAGAAAGAGAGTTAGAATGGGATAATTGGGAGAGGTAGTGGGAGAAAGAGAGTTAGAATGGGATAATTGGGAGAGGTAGTGGGAGAAAGAGAGTTAGAATGGGATAATTGGGAGAGGTAGTGGGAGAAAGAGAGTTAGAATGGGATAATTGGGAGAGGTAGAGGGAGAAAGAGAGTTAGAATGGGATAATTGGGAGAGGTAGTGGGAGAAAGAGAACCAACACTATACAGTGTGATGTCAGAATCCTTTCAGCAGCTAGCCTACAGTTGATTGGTTGGCTGGTGAGAGAGCTTGAACCTGAACTAAAGTTTAAGGGAGACTGTAACTGCTAGTACCATTATCCTAACACGGGGGGCCACATTCTTCAATGACGTGTCACTGTAAATAAGAATTTGTTCTTAACTGACTTGCCTCGTTAAATTAATGGTTAAACAAAAAAAAGGTCTGGAGGACCGCACTGAAAATGTGTTATATTTCATCACTCAAAATTTGACTAAAATAGGTCCTCTATCCAGGGCTCTAAAGTGAGGTCGGATAAGCAACAAAATATTTATTTGTGCGACATGGAGCTTTATTTTGGGAGCACCAGTGCTTAACAATATTTCACCGCAACACTTCTCTACACCGCTCAAACAAGACAGTCTGCCGCCCGTGGCTGCTGGCTGCCGCTCGTGGCTGCTGGCTGCCGCCCGTGGCTGCTAGCTGCCGCCTGTGTCTGCTTGCTTCCATTTGTCGGGCCACACACATCAAGACCTGCCCCCTGTCACTCAAGCAGTTAGCACACAGCTCCCCCACACTGTTATTCTCTCAGAATGCTGTCAGTTCATGCAATCAACACAGGTTCTTCCAAAACAACAAAGAAGCTGCTTTCCAGGTTGCTTCTAAATATGAATCCAGATGTTTTCTTTGTGTGTGTGTGATTTGCTGATGCTAATGCTGATTGCTAATGCTAATCGCTAAATAGCTATCTGGCTAGCTAAATGCCATTTAGTTAAAGGCACTGGCTAGGGCGAAGAAAATGTTAGCTCTAATATAGGTTGCTGCCAGTGGTGGTGTAGATCTGAATGTTTGTGCAAAGGCATGTTCCAGGGCTGCCAACTTTTGAAGAAAGCTTGGAGTGAGATTTACTATGTGAATTTCAATTCCCCCCGGTTCAACCCCCAGATGGAAAAATGTACTGTTTGAAAAGCTAATTTCATGCAATTCTACATATTTTGAAATGGCTTAGGCATATGACCAATTAAAACCACAGGTCAGGTGTTTTCAGGATGCTTTGAACATTACATGAGCACTCAAAATTCGATGACTTTGTTGCATTGAGATCTTGGAGGGATTCAATTTAAAGTACATTTTAATATTAATGTTTGATGGCAGTGGGTAACCAACTCATATATTGCAGTCTCCTTCTCAATAGACTGCTTTCAAGGTAAGGACTAGGGTTGCACATATTGGGGAATATTCAGAGGTGGAAACTTTCTGTGGGAATTAATGGAAATAAATGGGAATTAACGGGAATATATGGGAATGAACGGAAATATATGCAAATATGATATTAATACCATTTAAATGTAGATGTTTTTTGCATTGGATATATTTACCATATCATATGGAGACAGAAACAAAAACCTTTTACCTTATCATAAGTAGACATAATTGTAAATTATTAGAAATAGAAATAAGAAAAACAATTTAGTTACTAATTGAACTTTAATTAAATGAGTTTACTCTTCACATGGGATGATTTCACTGAATAACAAAAGAAAGGGAATATTGAATGATCCATCGCATCTCCCCAAAACTTTTTCAACATACATCTGTAAAATGATAGTCTAGAAACTATAGCTTTGGTTGTCTTCCTCTCAGGTTTCCATCTCTTCTCCCTGGACCTCCGTAATATCCACCTCTTGAACATCAGCCTCCGAGGCCTCATCTTCACTGTCACTTTCCAACCTTGTTGAGGATGGCTCGTTGTCAGTCTCAAAAAGCGTAAAATTTGCCCCATACAGCCACCAATTTCACAACCCTTGCAGTGGTCAGCTTGTTGCGTGCTTTGGTGTGTGTGTTCCCAAACAAGGACCAGTTGCGCTCTGAGGCGGCTGATGTTGGTGGGATTTGGAGGATGATGGAGGCAACAGGGGAAAGAGCCTCAGATCCACAAAGTCCCTTCCACCAGGTGGCTGATGAGATATGTTGGCACGACTGCCATATTGCATCTCCATCCCAAAGCCCTTGCTTGGAAGTGTACTTTGCCAGACTGCCAAGAACCTTGCCCTCATCCAGGCCAAGGTGGCGAGACACGGTAGTGATGACACCATAGGCCTTGTTGATCTCTGCATCAGACAGGAGGCTCTTGCCAGCATACTTGGGGTCCAACATGTACGCTGCGGCGTGTATGGGCTTCAGGCAGAAGTCTTCACGCTTTTTGATGTATTTCAGAACTGCAGTTTCCTCTGCTTGGAGCAACAGTGTAGTGGGCAAGGCAGTACTGATTTCTTCTCTTACATCTGCAAGCAGAGTCTGAACATCAGACAGGATGGCATTGTCTCCCTCAATCCGTGCAATGGCTACAGCTATAGGTTTCAGGAGTTTCTGGCTGCTTACCATTTACATCCCAAAATACATCATCCAGAAGGCCATTTCTTAGAGAGACTCCTTCTTCTCCAGGAGAGTGTCAAACATGATGACAACACCAGCCCAACAGGTGTTGCTGGGCAGCTTCAATCTTATTATTTTCACTTTGCTTGGTGAGGTAGACTGCTGCTATAACTTGATGACCCTTCACATACAGGTGTTGTCGGAAGTTTACATACACCTTAGCCAAATACATTTAAACTCAGTTTCACAATTCCTGACATTTAGTCCGAATACAAATTCACTGTCTTAGGTCAGTTAGGATCACCACTTTATTTTAAGAATGTGAAATGACAGAATAATAGTAGAGAGAATGATTTATTCCACCTTTTATTTCTTCCCTCACATTCCCAATGGGTCAGAAGTTTACATACACTCAATTAGTATTTGTTAGCATTGCCTTTAAATTGTTTAACTTGGGTCAAACGTTTCAGGTAGCCTTCCACAAGCTTCCCACAATAAGTTGGGTGAATTTTGGCCCATTCCTCCTGACAGAGCTGGTGTAACTAAGTCAGGTTTGTAGGCCTCCTTGCTCGCACACACTTTTTCAGTTCTGCCCACAGATTTTCTAAAGGATTGAGGTCAGGGCTTTGTGATGGACACTCCAATACCTTGACTTTGTTGTCCTTAAGCCATTTTGCCACAACTTTGGAAGTATGCTTGGGGTCATTGTCCATTTTGAAGACCCATTTGCGACCAAGCTTTAACATCCTGGCTGATGTCTTGAGATGTTGCTTCAATATATCCACATAATTTTCCTGCCTCATGAGGCCATTTATGTGAAGTGCACCAGTCCCTCCTGCAGCAAAGCACCCCAACAACATGCTTCATGGTTGGGATGGTGTTCTTCGGCAGTCAAGCCTCCCCCTTTTTCCTCCAAACATAACGATGGTCATTATGGCCAAACAGTTCTATTTTTGTTTCATCAGACCAGAGGACAGTTCACCAAAAAGTACAATCTTTGTCCCCATGTGCAGTTGCAAACCGTAGTCTGGCTATTTTATGGCGGTTTTGGAGCAATGGCTTCTCGCTGGCTGAGCGGCCTTTCAGGTTATATCGATATAGGACTCGTTTTACTGTGGATATAGATACTTTTGTACCTGTTTCATCCAGCATCTTCACAATGTGCTTTGCTGTTGTTCTGGGATTGATTTGCACTTTTCGCACCAAAGTACGTTCATCAATATGAGACAGACGGCTGCGTGGTCCTATGGTGTTTATACTTGCGTACTATTGTTTGTACAGATGAACTTGGTACCTTCAGGCATTTGGAAATTGCTCTCAAGGATGAACAAAACTTGTCGAGGTCTACAAATTTTTTTCTGATGTCTTGACTAATTTCTTTTGGTTTTCCCATGTCAATTAAAGAGGCACTGAGTTTGAAGGTAGGCCTTGAAATAAATCCACATCCAATTGACTCAAATTATGTCAATTAGCCTATCAGAAGCTTCTAAAACCATGACATAATTTTCTGGAATTTTCCAAGCTGTTTAAAGGCACAGTCAACTTAGTGTATGTAAACTTCTGACCCACTGGAATTGTGATACAGTGAATTATAAGTGAAATAATCTGTCTGTAAACAATTGTTTGAAAAATTACTTTTGTCATGCACAAAGTAGATGTCCTAACCGACTTGCCAAAACTATAGTTTGTTAACAAGAAATGTGTGGAGTGGCTGAAAAACAAGTTTTAATGACTCCAACATAAGTGTATGTAAACTTCCGACTTCAACTGTACCTAACCATTTCCTGGGCTCTCTTGTAGTGTATCCATTGTTTTCAGAGTGCCATGATGTCATTGATGAGCAGATTCAATGCATGAGCAGCACAGCCAACGGGTGTGATGTGAGGGTAGGACTCCTCCACTTTAGACCAAGCAGCCCTCATGTTCCGCAGCATTGTCTGTTACCAGTGCAACTATCTTCTGTGGTCCAAGGTCATTGATGACTGCCTTCGGCTCATCTGCAATGTAGAGACTGATGTGTCTGTTGTCCCTTGTGTCTGTGTTCTTGAAGAATAATGGTTGAGGGGTGGAGATGATGTAGTTAGTTTTTCCTTGCCCACGAACATTTGACCACCCATCAGAGATGATTGCTTTCTCTATGATTTGCTTGACCTTCACTTGAACTCTGTTGAACTCTGCATCCAGCAAATTAGTAGATAAAGCATGTCTGGTTGGAGGGGTGTATTCTGGGTGAAGAACATTCAGAAATGTCTTCCAATACACATTGCCTGTGAGCATCAGAGGTGAACCAGTTGCATACATAGCTCGAGCAAGACATTCATCAGGATTTCTCTGACTACGTTCCTCTATTGAGTCAAAAAACTTCTGATTCCAGGAGGACCATGAGCTTTTGCTATCGATAAGGTGTCTGATTCATCATTTTCACCTCGAATAGAAGTAGAGGGACTTTTGTCAGAGGTTGCTTGTTGTGAGTGCTGAGGGAACTTTATGCACTTGGCCAGATGATTCTGCATCTTTGTTGCATTCTTCACAAATGATTTGGCACAGTATTTGCAAATGTACACAGCTTTTCTTTCTACATTAGCTGCAGTGTAATGTCTCCACACATCAGATTGTGCCTGTGGCATTTTCTGTCAAGATTTGAAAAAACAAAACAAATACAATTCCATGTACAGATAAATAGTTAGGCAGTTAGATTAAACAACTCCTTTGTAAGATACATTTTTTAAATGAAACATGTAAGGAAACAGGTGAATTAACACTCCTCAGGTAGCAGGCACAAGCAAGCTAAAACACACATGGTAGCAAAAACTAACTATCAGAAATTGTTAACAAGTTTGAAATAATTTAAACACACTTTGCTGTAGGCTACTAATTAGTAGTTAGCAAAAAATCATGTATGTCATATAAAATATTTACACCCCACCCATTATTGTAATCAAACTTACAAGAAAGCATGTAGTCCTTGGCTCAGACAGTGTAGTAGTGTGTGCTCAATAGCATCTCATTAGTGTGCAAGATCTTGAGAATCAGCTGTACATGTGATGGAAGAGTGCACTGTGCATGCAGAGGGTTGCAATTCCATTGAATTGGGAATAGTTTAACCAAAATATGCCACAATACCTAAAATTGCCTTATGTGTATCCCACAAAAAAGGTTCACTGTTATAAGCTAACCTTTTTGATGATTTTATGCAAAATTCCCCAAATTCCAAGGCTTAATTTCCCATGAAAAATTACGGAAATTTACCGGAAAGTTTCCAGACCCTTTGCAACCCTAGTAAGGACACAGACATTGTGTAATTTGGGTGAACTATATCTTTAAAATAGGGCTGGAAGAAAATCCTGTTTGCTGGGTTGGCCTCCCCTGAAGTGCTGGGTGTTTGAAAATGTTCTTGAATTAACAATTAATTTCTCAATCACCCAACTTTCAAGAAAAATCGAACGAATATCAATATTCATGTGGTTTATGACTACTAGTTGAAGATCAATATTCATGTGGTTTATGACTACTAGTTGAAGATCAATATTCAGGTGGTTTATGACTACTAGTTGAAGATCAATATTCAGGTGGTTTATGACTACTAGTTGAAAATCATGTGGTTTATGACTACTAGTTGAAGATCAATATTCATGTGGTTTATGACTACTAGTTGAAGATCAATATTCATGTGGTTTATGACTACTAGTTGAAGATCAATATTCAGGTGGTTTATGACTACTAGTTGAAGATCAATATTCAGGTGGTTTATGACTACTAGTTGAAGATCAATATTCAGGTGGTTTATGACTACTAGTTGAAGATCAATATTCAGGTGGTTTATGACTACTAGTTGAAGATCAATATTCAGGTGGTTTATGACTACTAGTTGAAGATCAATATTCAGGTGGTTTATGACTACTAGTTGAAGATCAATATTCAGGTGGTTTATGACTACTAGTTGAAGATCAATATTCAGGTGGTTTATGACTACTAGTTGAAGATCAATATTCATGTGGTTTATGACTACTAGTTGAAGTTCAATATTCATGTGGTTTATGACTACTAGTTGAAGATCAATATTCATGTGGTTTATGACTACTAGTTGAAGATCAATATTCAGGTGGTTTATGACTACTAGTTGAAGATCAA
>NC_074668.1:87817405-87822405 GCF_029448725.1 Salvelinus fontinalis
GTAATGTAGTGTTCTATTTCTAGTGTGTAATGTAGTGTTGTATTTCTAGTGTGTGTAATGTAGTGTTCTATTTCTAGTGTGTAATGCAGTGTTCTATTTCTAGTGTGTAATGTAGTGTTCTATTTCTAGTGTGTAATGTAGTGTTATATTTCTAGTGTGTAATGTAGTGTTCTATTTCTAGTGTGTAATGTAGTGTTGTATTTCTAGTGTGTAATGTAGTGTTCTATTTGTAATGTGTGATGTAGTGTTCTATTTGTAATGTGTAATGTAGTGTTCTATTTCTAGTGTGTAATGTAGTGTTCTATTTCTAGTGTGTAATGTAGTGTTCTATTTCTAGTGTGTAATGCAGTGTTCTATTTCTAGTGTGTAATGTAGTGTTCTATTTCTAGTGTGTAATGTAGTGTTCTATTTCTAGTGTGTAATGTAGTGTTCTATTTCTAGTGTGTAATGTAGTGTTGTATTTCTAGTGTGTAATGTAGTGTTCTATTTCTAGTGTGTGTGATGTAGTGTTCTATTTGTAATGTGTAATGTAGTGTTCTATTTGTAATGTGTAATGTAGTGTTCTATTTCTAGTGTGTAATGTAGTGTTCTATTTCTAGTGTGTAATGTAGTGTTCTATTTCTAGTGTGTGTGATGTAGTGTTCTATTTCTAGTGTGTAATGTAGTGTTCTATTTCTAGTGTGTAATGTAGTGTTGTATTTCTAGTGTGTAATGTAGTGTTCTATTTCTAGTGTGTAATGCAGTGTTCTATTTCTACTGTGTAATGTAGTGTTGTATTTTTATTTATTTATTTTTTATTATTTTTTTATTTAAATTTTATCCCATTTTCTCCCCAATTTTCGTGGTATCCAATCGCTAGTAATTACTACCTTGTCTCATCGCTACAACTCCCGTACGGGCTCGGGAGAGACGAAGGTCGAAAGCCATGCGTCCTCCGAAGCACAACCCAACCAGCCGTACTGCTTCTTAACACAGCGCGCCTCCAACCCGGAAGCCAGCCGCACCAATGTGTCGGAGGAAACACCGTGTACCTGGCCCCCTTGGTTGGCACGCACTGCGCCCGGCCCGCCACAGGAGTCGCTGGAGCGTGATGAGACAAGGATATCCCTACCGGCCAAACCCTCCCTACCCCGGACGACGCTATGCCAATTGTGCGTCTCCCCACGGACCTCCCGGTCGCGGCCGGCTGCGACAGAGCCTGGGTGCGAACCCAGAGACTCTGGTGGCGCAGTTAGCACTGCGATGCAGTGCCCTAGACCACTGCGCCACCCGGGAGTCCCAGTGTTGTATTTCTAGTGTGTAATGTAGTGTTGTATTTCTAGTGTGTAATGTAGTGTTCTATTTCTAGTGTGTAATATAGTGTTGTATTTCTAGTGTGTAATGTAGTGTTGTATTTCTAGTGTGTAATGTAGTGTTCTATTTCTAGTGTGTAATATAGTGTTGTATTTCTAGTGTGTAATGTAGTGTTGTATTTCTAGTGTGTGTAATGTAGTGTCCTATTTCTAGTGTGTGTAATGTAGTGTTCTATTTCTAGTGTGTAATGCAGTGTTCTATTTCTACTGTGTGTAATGTAGTGTTCTATTTATAGTGTGTAATGCAGTGTTCTATTTCTAGTGTGTAATGCAGTGTTCTATTTCTACTGTGTGTAATGCATATCTCCACCCTTATGTATATGTTACTGCCAAATATGTATTTATACAGTATTTGTCTGTATCAGATTGTGGTTATGTATCTGTTCTATTTCTGCAGTGTGTATATTGCAGGTCATTATCTATCTGTTCTATTTCTGCAGTGTCTATGTTGCAGGTCATTATCTATCTGTTCTATTTCTGCAGTGTCTATAATGCAGGTCATTATTTATCTGTTATATTTCTATAGTGTCTAATGAACTGCAATATACACAGTGTAGAAATAGAACAGATAAATAATGACCTGCAATATAGACACTGCAGAAATTGAACAGATAGATATTGCAAGTCATTATATATCTGTTATATTTCTACACTGTATATTGCAGGTCATTATTTATCTGTTCTATTTCTGCAGTGTCTATGTTGCAGTTCATTAGACACTATAGAAATAGAACAGATAGATAACGACCTGCAATATAGACAAGGCAGAAATAGAACAAATAGATATTGCAGGTCATTATATTTATTTTCTATTTCTACACTGTGTATATTGCAGGTCCATATCCAGCTCTGCATGTCTATGATTCATTCCCCAGACTATCACTATCAGTGGCAGTTACCGATCCCCACCATTATACACACTGTGTAATAATGTGCATCCAAGTGTGTGTGTGTGTGCATGCATCTCCCAAAATAGGCCTACTGCTCTCCCCTTCTCTGAGCAGGATCAGGTAGGAGGGAGATTCCCCACTGCTTATCGTCAATACAGCTGTCAGCACACACACACCTACACACACACACTCTCTCCTCTCACTCTCTCTTACTCACTATCTCTCTCTAACACACACACACACACTCTCACTCCCTCTCTCTCATTCCCTCTCCTCTCGCTCTGTCTCTTACTCACTATCTCTCTCTAACACACACACACTCTCACTCCCTCTCTCTCATTCCCTCTCTCCTCTCGCTCTGTCTCTTACTCACTATCTCTCTCTAACACACACACACACTCTCACTCCCTCTCTCTCATTCCCTCTCTCCTCTCGCTCTGTCTCTTACTCACTCTCTCTAACACACACACGCACACGGACACACACACACACAGACACACACACACACACACACACAAAATAGCAATGCTCCCTTCAGGTGAATCGATAACAGTGTGTATGTGTGTTATTTCTCATACCTGAATGTTAACACGGTGTTCCTTTTCTCCTCTAAACAGGTCTGTGGTTAACCAGCTGCAGCCATGTGTGACCAGACGTTTTTGGCCATCACCTTCGGGCCGTGTGACAGCTGCTCGGAGAACCGCCCCTTGATGAATCTATACATCAAGACTGAACCCATCAACTACTGCTCACTATGCATGGAGATTGTACGTCCCTTTACCCATGACCTCTAACCTCTGACTCAAACCAATCTTACTGCTCCATCCTGGACCAATACAATCCTTTAAGATCTTCACAAGTTCCCAGGGCTAAGGGCTAGATTTGAGATTCTTTATGTATTTTTAGGGGGTTGGAGAAGGCCCCATCTGAGAATGCAGCCTCCCTATCTGTCTGATATACCGTAGCAGCGAGCTTCTTTCAGCACACACACACACACACACACACACACGTGCACACATACACACTCACACCATTCCTGGATGAATTCACCACCTCATCTTATCTGTCCTCCCTTCTCTCTGGCAGCTCATCCACACACATTGTCTTTCACTTCTCTAAACAACAATAGGTGCAAATACACCTTTCAAAGGAAAATAACATACATTTAAACAAGGAAACTGCAATGTGGTAAAATAAAATAAGGAAAATGTGATTTTTCTGTCAAGTATTTACATGAATATTTTTAGAGGAAAGTTAGGCTATATTTAGTGCAATTTCTACCAAAGACGGTCATAGTGGCTTCTCTTGGGCAAGAAAACCAGAGATATAGAAAGAAGGAGAGAGAGAAAGAGGTAGAGACTTGCCAGAGCGAGTGAGACAAGAGACAGGGAGAGCGGGAGAGAGAGGGGAGAAGGAGCACATCAGCGCGGCAGCAGAATCAGGGGCATATTCATTAGTCCAAACAAAAACGAGAGTTCATATTGGAAGAAGTCAGGTAGGTCTCTCTCCGTTTCGTTCCGTTTGCTTCCGTTTAAGAAACGTTTTGCCACAGAATCGGCGTAATGAATACGCACCAGCTGTAGGAATGCAGAGCCGCCTTGACGGGGGCAGCCAGCGCGCGACTAAAAACGTCTGCTCTTGCCGTTCCCTTTTCTGTCCTTTCCCCCGTTCCCTTCTTTCGTTCCTCCTCTCTAAAGATGGCGTGCCAGGGCCTTGCGAGCGGCGAGACTCTGAAGTCGCTGAAGGCGGAGAGCGAGACGCTGAGGAAGAAGCTCGAGGAGGAGCGGAAGAAGCTGCACGATGTGGAGTGTAAGTTTAATGGGAGGGAGAGGGGCCTCGCGATGCACAAAATGTTTACTGACTGTACACTAAACATGAAAGTTATGCAGCAACTGTTATTATATCCGTTATTATATACGAATGGAATTTGATATTCATGCCAAAAATAATCTGATATGTAATTTCCAGGCGTGCAGAGATTTGCCCATGGCCAGAATATAGTTAATACAGTGCATTGCAGGAAAGTTTTCCTGCAACAGGGTGATCACATAAAGATCCTATCTATTAATTTACACGACAATTCATTGTGATTACTAGAGTTTTTAACCGTGTGTGTGTGTGTGTGTGTGTGTGTGTGTGTGTGTGTGTGTGTGTGTGTGTGTGTGTGTGTGTGTGTGTGTGTGTGTGTGTGTGTGTGTGTGTAGTGGAGAAGGTAGCTGAGAAGGCGGAAGCTCTTGGTGAGTTAAACATGAAGACTCGGAGGACACTGAAGGGCCATGGCAACAAGGTGCTCTGTATGGACTGGTGCAAAGACAAACGCCGCATTGTCAGCTCCTCACAGGTATACACACACACACACACACACACACACACACACACACACACACATACACACCATCCCACATTTTAGCCATGAACTGCTCCCCTTTCCTCCCTCCTTCTATTGTCCCTCCCCTTTCTCTCCTGCCTCTCCACCCTATCCCCCTATCCTCCTTCTATTCTACTGTAATTAGTGTGTTTTGGTCACAACCCTGTCCATGGTGCTGAACTCCCTGACTCCTCTTTCATCAATTACTCGTCCTCTTCATTCCTCCCTTCTTCCCTTCTTCCCTTCTCTCCCCTCTCTCCTCCCTTCTTCATTCCTCCCTCCCTGCCTCCTCCATTCTCAGACACACTGAACATGTTGTTCTCACCAGCCATTTAATGCTCATCTCTCCCTGTATGTCCATGTGAACTGTATGCTTCTTTTCCTTGTCTT
>NC_074668.1:87827405-87848796 GCF_029448725.1 Salvelinus fontinalis
AAACTACCACAAAAGGGTAGTAGGATCACACATTGCCCTATGTTTAATAATACATCATTGTGTGTGTTTCAGTATTGTGATAAAGTGTGTTGCTGTGTGTGTTTCAGTATTGTGATAAAGTGTGTTGCTGTGTGTGTTTCAGTATTCTGATAAAGTGTGTTGCTGTGTGTGTTTCAGTATTGTGATAAAGTGTGTTGCTGTGTGTGTTTCAGTATTGTGATAAAATGTGTTGCTGTGTGTGTTTCAGTATTCTGATAAAGTGTGTTGCTGTGTGTGTTTCAGTATTGTGATAAAGTGTGTTGCTGTGTGTGTTTCAGTATTGTGATAAAGTGTGTTGCTGTGTGTGTTTCAGTATTCTGATAAAGTGTGTTGCTGTGTGTGTTTCAGTATTGTGATAAAGTGTGTTGCTGTGTGTGTTTCAGTATTCTGATAAAGTGTGTTGCTGTGTGTGTTTCAGTATTCTGATAAAGTGTGTTGCTGTGTGTGTTTCAGTATTCTGATAAAGTGTGTTGCTGTGTGTGTTTCAGTATTGTGATAAAGTGTGTTGCTGTGTGTGTTTCAGTATTGTGATAAAGTGTGTTGCTGTGTGTGTTTCAGTATTCTGATAAAGTGTCTTGCTGTGTGTGTTTCAGTATTCTGATAAAGTGTGTTGCTGTGTGTGTTTCAGTATTGTGATAGTGTGTTGCTGTGTATGTTTCAGTATTGTGATAAAGTGTGTTGGTGTGTGTGTTTCAGTATTGTGATAGTGTGTTGCTGTGTATGTTTCAGTATTGTGATAAAGTGTGTTGCTGTGTGTAGATCTTGACGTCCAGTGGTGACGGTACCAGTGCGCTGTGGGATGTGGAGAGTGGTCAGCTGCTGCAGAGTTTCCACGGTCACTCTGCTGATGTTCTCACTCTGGACCTCGCCCCCTCTGAGACTGGAAACACCTTCGTCTCCGGGGTCAGTGTGTGTGTGTGTGTGTGTGTGTGTGTGTGTGTGTGTGTGTGTGTGTGTGTGTGTGTGTGTGTGTGTCTCCTATCTCTCTGTCCCTCCCCTAACATGTCTGTTTGTTCGTTCCAGGGTTCTGATAAGAAGGCTAACGTTTGGGACTTGCGCTCAGGGCAGAACGTCCAGTCGTTTGATACCCACGACTCTGACATCAACTGTGTCAAGTAAGTAGCAGCATCCACATCCACCCTTTATACAGCTCCACTGTCTACAGATTACCTATCATTATAGTATCCACATAATCTCTCAGTACAGCTAACAGCATCCATCGACCCTAAACCTAACCCTTTTTATTATTGTCTTTTATTGAACCTTTATTGAACCAAGTCAGTTAAGAACAAATTCTTATTGACAATGACGGCCCTTGTTCAGGGGTAGAATGACAGATTTTTACCTTGTCAGCTCAGGGATTCGATCTAGCAAACTTTCGGTTACTGGCCCAACGCTCTAACCACTAGGCTTTCATACAGCTTAGTGTACACATCAACCTCTTTACTCCTCTCTCTCGCTTTCGCTCTCCCACTCTCTCGCTCTCTCTCTCTCCAGGTACTACCCCAGTGGCGATGCTTTTGCCTCTGCTTCTGACGACTCTACCGTGAGTTTATAACACACTTATAGCACACTTATACACCCTACTTAGTGCACTACTCTTGAACAAAGCCACATAGTTTCCACCAAAAAGCTCTAATCATAGGCAGTGCACTATAAAGGGAATAGGGTGTCACTTGACAGATGATGGACCTTTGATGTGATTCTGTGGGTTGTGTGTGGCAGTCGGACACTCTGTCTCAATAACACCGTTGAGTTAATAGGATCTCTGGGAGAGAATTGATTATCTTACACTGGTCAAACACCGCTCTTTCACATCATACAGTACATGTGTCAAAGCATCCCACTGTTTTACATTACTACACGGGTTTGTATTGTTTTAAGAAGTGTTATTCAGGCCAAGGAGCAAAAATACAATACATTACAATATAACTTTATTGTACATCATGGGAAAATTACAATGTAACTTTATTGTCTCTCATTAGGAAATATGCTGTGCCTTTGAGTTCACTGCACAGACAGAAACAACAACTAGCATGTGATGGGTTAAATAAAAAATAAAATTCAAATGTCCCATTGATTGTGTGTGTGTTCCAGTGCCGTCTGTTTGATCTCAGGGCTGATCGGGAGGTGTCCATCTACTCCAAAGACAGCATAATATTTGGAGCCGCCAGTGTCGACTTCTCTCTTAGTGGTAAGATGTGGACAATAGTCAGAAACTGTTTGACAAATAATACCTCTTTATTAGCTTCCTCTCAACAGAGACTAGAGTCAACTAAGCATCCTTTGGTCCCCCGATCATGAACAGATTTACAATTATGCTGTTGGACATTTACTGGTGTTGTTGTGTTATTATTGGATCTTGTGCCAGGCAATCTTTCCCATCTTCACTTTGCCTCTTTCACTTTCTTTCTTACCGGGTGTGATGATGCAATAGATATACTGCCTTGGCCTTTATAGCGGTCAAGGGATTTGATTTGATCTGATTTTGTGTGTAGGCCGAGACTGGATTCTATCCCCAAAAATGTTATTCCTCTGTGTGTTATATTATTGTAGAGGTACAAAGTCTTTCGTTTTAGTTTTTATATGGCTGTATAAAGATGACAGTTTATTATTAAATTTGTGATAGAGATCACACTTCAGCCAAGAGGGGAATTTAATCCAGTTGTGATGAGGGAGAGGGAATTACCACTCTGCCATTTGGAGTTTTACTACATTTTACCACCACTGTATTCCATGGAACTTAGAGCTGTTTATTATTCATTCTATCCACTCTATTAGCCTCTGTCAAATGCACTGTAATACATCTGATCTGTGATATCCTCCAGCATTTTGGGGAATATTCTAGAATCTGACCCTTTCTACCCCTCTATCTCTGTATCCATCTTTCTTTCTCTCTCTCTCCACCCCTCCTCCAGGTCGTCTGTTGTTTGCTGGCTATAATGACTACACCATCAATGTGTGGGACGTCCTGAAGGGGACCAGAGTAGCCATCCTGTTTGGTCATGAGAACAGAGTCAGCTCACTCAGAGTCTCTCCTGATGGGACCGCTTTCTGCTCCGGGTCCTGGGACAACACTCTACGGGTGAGACAAGAGGGCTAGGGGGTCGGAAGGGAGATGAAACAAGGAGGGACAACACTCTACGGGTGAGACAAGAGAGGTAGGGGGGTCGGAAGGGAGATGAAACAAGGAGGGACAACACTCTACGGGTGAGACAAGAGGGGTAGGGGGGTCGGAAGGGAGATGAAACAAGGAGGGACAACACTCTACGGGTGAGACAAGAGGGGTAGGGGGGTCGGAAGGGAGATGAAACAAGGAGGAACAACACTCTACGGGTGAGTCAAGAGAGGTAGGGGGGTCGGAAGGGAGATGAAACAAGGAGGGACAACACTCTACGGGTGAGACAAGAGAGGTAGGGGGGTCGGAAGGGAGATGAAACAAGGAGGGACAACACTCTACGGGTGAGACAAGAGGGCTAGGGGGTCAGAAGGGAGATGAAACAAGGAGGGACAACACTCTACGGGTGAGACAAGAGGGCTAGGGGGGTCGGAAGGGAGATGAAACAAGGAGGGACAACACTCTACGGGTGAGACAAGAGGGGTAGGGGGGTCGGAAGGGAGATGAAACAAGGAGGGACAACACTCTACGGGTGAGACAAGAGGGGTAGGGGGTCGGAAGGGAGATGAAACAAGGAGGGACAACACTACGGGTGAGACAAGAGGGGTAGGGGGGTCGGAAGGGAGATGAAACAAGGAGGGACAACACTCTACGGGTGAGACAAGAGTGGTAGGGGGGTCGGAAGGGAGATGAAACAAGGAGGGACAACACTCTACGGGTGAGACAAGAGGGGTAGGGGGTCGGAAGGGAGATGAAACAAGGAGGGACAACACTACGGGTGAGACAAGAGGGGTAGGGGGGTCGGAAGGGAGATGAAACAAGGAGGGACAACACTCTACGGGTGAGACAAGAGGGGTAGGGGGGTCGGAAGGGAGATGAAACAAGGAGGGACAACACTCTACGGGTGAGACAAGAGGGGTAGGGGGGTCGGAAGGGAGATGAAACAAGGAGGGACAACACTCTACGGGTGAGACAAGAGGGGTAGGGGGGTCGGAAGGGAGATGAAACAAGGAGGGACAACACTCTACGGGTGAGACAAGAGGGCTAGGGGGGTCGGAAGGGAGATGAAACAAGGAGGGACAACACTCTACGGGTGAGACAAGAGGGGTAGGGGGGTCGGAAGGGAGATGAAACAAGGAGGGACAACACTCTACGGGTGAGACAAGAGGGGTAGGGGGGTCGGAAGGGAGATGAAACAAGGAGGGACAACACCTTATTTAAAAAAAATTGTTTTATTTAACTAGGCAAGTCAGTTAAGAACAAATTCTTATTTACAATGACGGCCTACCCCGGCCAACGCTGGGCTAATTGTGCGCCGCCCTATGGGACTCCCAATCACGGCCGGACGTTATACAACATGGGCTAGAGAGAGGAGTAGAGGCTGACCTATTTGTGGAAAACCCTGGTTCTGCAGAGTCATGCGTCAGACTATCCCCACAGTACATACTTCTGTTTTCCACTACAGGCACAGCCACAATATAGGACACGGAAACCACCACTGAGAGATGCTGTGGTAGTTGTTCTTCATTAATGTCTGTGGAAGTATAGTAACACAGCCATAGTCTTCCCTCTGGTGATCTCACTTACATCATTTTAGCAGACACGTTTATCCAGAGCGACTTAGTGGATGCATACTTTTCATACTTTTCCCCCATACTTTTCCCCATACTGATTCCCCGTGGGAATTAAACCCACAACCCTGGCGTTGCAAGTGCCACGCTCTACCAACTGAGCCACACAGGACCACTTCTTCTCCGAGTTGCTCTGCCTCATAATCTACACCGGTCTGACAAAGGAGGATTCTCCATCTCCCCCAAAATCTGATTCCTATCAAGGTTTCTTCCTTCCAGGGAGTTTTTCATCGTCACTATGCTGCTGCATGCTCTTTGGGGTCTGGACCGGGTTACTGTAATATACTTTTTGACAAGTGTTGTTGTTTAAATGTCTTATTGAATACAATGTGATTTACTGATGTTCTGGGCTCTTTCTCGGACAGATCTGGGCCTAGAGCTGCTGTGATGTCATCAGAGCGCGACCGAACCCCTGGAAGTCAGGGGTCAGAGGTTAAGGGTCAGGACCAGAGTCATGTGACCAGTCGACCCAGAGTGCCCATGGAGCACACCCTGCCGCAGAAAGAGTCTGCCTATAGAAACTATATTCAGTTACACACACACAATAATAAGCTATCTAGGTTTGACTCACAGAGACTATTTATTTGACTGAAGTTGGACTATACCAAATGCTCATCAGGTTAATGAGTTCCTAAAGCTTTATTAATAGCAGTATTACAAATATTATTACTATTATAATAGTAAAGTCAGTTGAGCACAGTTTTCCTCTACAGCAGGTCCTAGCCAATGCCATGCAGTACTGACTTTCCTGTATAGAAGCTAACTCACTGCCGCTTTTATGCTCCCTAGTCCCCCTTTAAACCTGCATCACAGTCTGTAGTTTACCAGTCAATTAGTCTGCCCAGAGTGTAACTTGCTCAGATCTAAAGTGTAATACTATTGTTATATAAAACCAGACCATAGACTATGACTAGCCAGAGAGGGAGAAAGAGGGAGTGTTTGAAGTATTGTTCATTTGTAATCATAGTCTTCTTGTGAAATAAATACATTTTATTTAAATTATTGATTAATGGTGTCTTAAAAGTTTGTTTTATCCCATGGTTATGGTGTAAATGACGAAGAGGATGATGATATGGAGACAGGTAACGTTATTTCCATTACATCTGATTCTCTTCTAGCAGAACGACAATACAATTCAGGGAAATGCCATTTGTGTGACGTTGCTTAGTGAGAGTATAAAGTCTGGCGAGAGCCTGGTGAGGCGGAAATACGGTTGATGACAGCGATCCTCCTTCCGTCTGTACGTGGAGAAAGCAGTCTGATCGCTGGGAGGGTGAGCTTTTTGTTAACTTTTCCTACCTAGAATATGCGATTTATTTTTCTTCAACTCGAACTATTCTTGAATAAGCGTGTCAAGCTTCGGTTTTACAGACTGAGTGAATGGATCGATGCGGGTTGAGCCACTGATGTTGTTCGCTGCCTTGGTTTCTCTGGTCCTTTGTGTCAATCAGTACTACGCTAGTTAGCTATCAGCTGCTAGCCAGAAATGTCTAACGTTCGCGAGAAGCCCTGCTTACTCATCCAAACCATGACTGGTTATCTATTTTCCAATGTTGATGTTGACAAGAAAATGATAAACAATCCAACCGCTTAACGTTAGCTGAATAGACAATTTAGCTCGCTAGATTGCGATGCATGTATGTGTGACTTGCCTTCGATTTGACAGTCAAGCTAGCTAGCAAGTACAAATATGTCAATTTTCTAGTCAATTCAGTTTGCTTTATACGGTACTGTAGTTGGCTAACGTATTAGTTCTAGCTACAACCTTGTTTCTTTCATGACACGTGCTGAATTAATCCAGACTTCAAGGGCTCTTAAATTAGACTTGACTGGCTTGCTCACATAGCTTTGTAACTAGCTAGCTAAATAACTGGCTAACTAGCCAACTGTTTACCGTTCTATTTACAGATTAGTTCAAGCAGGTCCAAGACTAGACATCAGTGTTAACCTCAAGTCACCGTGCTGCTTGCATCATATTGCTATGTGGTCTATGCAGCTCATTGGGAAACGTAGCTTTGCTTTCAGTCTTGAGTACAAGCCTCTTCTTGGTATTGCACAGAGGATGTCACCTCTTTGGGATTAGATTGACGTTGTTTCCAATAGACCATGTTGGGTGGGTTGTGGAAAGAAGCCTGCTGTATAATGTATTTCCTTTTAGGCATAACAATATGAATATTGATAATGTTTCCTCTAGAGTCTAGCCCCTGTAGTGTGGGCTGTGAGAAATGAACTGCATGTGATAATGTATTGATAGTGTTTCCTGTATTTATAATATCGTCCTGTTTGTGGGGGAAAAACTGTAGCAGAGGCCCATTCTGATATATAGGCTATAGATAATGTATTAACTGTATGTCTTCCTGTAGACCATGTCATGCGGGCTGTGGAAAGAAACCCTGGCTATAGCAGAGGACTACTTGTCTGTCTGCAGTATTATCCCTGCCAGTGGGTCCCGGAAAGCCCCGCCCGGTCCTCCTCCCAGCGACTCGGCTGCAGCCATGCGGCGCCAGGCCCGGGACATGGAGGCCAAGCACCGGGCCCGCTTCCATGCCATGGCACACAGCTTCCTGTGCCAATGCGGGCCGGACCCCTGCGCCTGTCTGAGGAGGGTGATGGAGGAGCTGGTGGGAGACGGACAGATGAACTGGGGGAGGGTGGTCTCTCTGTTCACCTTCACTGGTGTGCTGGTCAGAGAACTACAGGGAGAGGACATGGACCAGGGGCTGGGTAATGGCATGGGGCTGGGGGGGAAGGAGAGCTGCAGGGCGCTGGCGGAGACCATAGCAGACTACCTAGGAGAGGAGAAGAGTGACTGGATGCTGGAGAACAAAGGCTGGGTAGGTTTGAGCAGTGAGCATCACACACACATGTGCTTATGGACACATGTGCACGCACACACAGGCTCATTTACTAAGCTGATGGGAATCTGGGCTCATATCAGCAGCACTAGTTCTCTGTCAAGCTAAGAGAAACAGTTGGACAATGACACCTTCTATTGTCATTAATGTCTGTGATTCAGACACCTTGTGGCTTCTTGCTATGTGGCTGCTGTTTGCTGTGTTAGTCAGTTAGTGGCATGAGCCAAGAATGTCTGAACTGTGTGTGTGCTACCAACACAATGTTCAGGTCTAACCCAAGAATGACTGCTTAAAACACAGGATTTTTATGGTACAAGAAATGGGACAGTTTCCGGACACAGATTAAGTCTAGGGGCGAAGGTAGCCCCGTGGTTAAGAACATTGGGCCAGTAACGGGAAGGTCGCTGGTTTAAATCCCAGAGAGGACTAGGTGAAAAATCTGTCGATGTCCCCTTGAGCAAGGCACTTAACCTTAA
The DNA here is from genome assembly GCF_029448725.1 of Salvelinus fontinalis. Taxonomy (NCBI): domain Eukaryota; kingdom Metazoa; phylum Chordata; class Actinopteri; order Salmoniformes; family Salmonidae; genus Salvelinus; species Salvelinus fontinalis. The sequence continues at coordinate 87,835,525 of NC_074668.1, forward strand.
TTCCTCCTGTAAATCGCTCTGGATAAGAGGGTCAACTAAATGACTTAAATTACTGGAAGATTTTCAATGTAGTTCTGGATTAAAGAGCAAGCTCAATGGAGAATTCCCATTTGAAAATGATTGTCTGGGAAACTGGCCCTAAATTTGCCTTTTTAATGCTTATTAGAAATGGGTGTTTGACTTGTAATGTGTTACATGTCAGTAGGCTGTTGTCACAGTAGATTTATAAATGTATAACTCTTGAGTCAATACAGAGTGATTTTACTGTGGTGTGGACTATAAACCCTGGTTGTCTGAGAGGTCAAAGATCTACCTGTCACTTTAAAGAGGGTTTGTACAAGGTTGACACAGCCAGTATAGTCATATAAAGTGGATCAGGGGTAGTGAGGTTACTGGTGTACTCCAAAACAACATAGGACTGTAGTGCTGGGGTAGCAACAACACAGCTGCAGCTCAATTTGTTGACTGCTTTTGTGAATTAACCACACACACCTCCCCTCTAGCCAGCTGGTCCCAACAGCCGTATGTACTGTCTCTAACGTAACAGTCTAGTGACCGCCAAGCACACAACAATCATTAATACTCAAAATCTAGTCTGGATTAGTACAACAAATAGACTGATGAACACAACCAGCTGGGTCTGGATCAGAACAACAAATAGACTGATAAACACAACCAGCTGGGTCTGGATCAGAACAACAAATAGACTGATGAACACAACCAGCTGGGTCTGGATCAGAACAACAAATAGACTGATAAACACAACCAGCTGGGTCTGGATCAGAACAACAAATAGACTGATGAACACAACCAGCTGGGTCTGGATCAGTACAACAGACTGAACACAACCAGCTGGGTCTGGATCAGAACAACAAATAGAATGATGAACACAACCAGCTGGGTCTGGATCAGAACAACAAATAGAATGATGAACAGAACCAGCTGGGTCTGGATCAGTACAACAGACTGAACACAACCAGCTGGGTCTGGATCAGAACAACAAATAGACTGATTAACACAACCAGCTGGGTCTGGATCAGAACAACAAATGGACTGATTAACACAACCAGCTGGGTCTGGATCAGAACAACAAATGGACTGATGAACACAACCAGCTGGGTCTGGATCAGAACAACAAATAGACTGATGAACACAACCAGCTGGGTCTGGATCAGAACAACAAATAGACTGATGAACACAACCAGCTGGGTCTGGATCAGAACAACAAATAGACTGATGAACACAACCAGCTGGGTCTGGATCAGAACAACAAATACTGATGAACACAACCAGCTGGGTCTGGATCAGAACAACAAATAGACTGATGGACACAACCAGCTGGGTCTGGATCAGAACAACAAATAGACTGATGGACACAACCAGCTGGGTCTGGATCAGAACAACAAATAGACTGATGAACACAAACAGCTGGGTCTGGATCAGAACAACAAATAGACTGAAACACAACCAGCTGGGTCTGGATCAGAACAACAAATAGACTGATGAACACAAACAGCTGGGTCTGGATCAGAACAACAAATAGACTGATAAACACAACCAGCTGGGTCTGGATCAGAACAACAAATAGACTGATGAACACAACCAGCTGGGTCTGGATCAGAACAACAAATAGACTGATGAACACAACCACATTTTCAAATTTGCCTTACTAATCACGACACAGGTCTGTTATAGCAGGGACTGTCCGCAGGCAGCTGTCTCTCGGTCTGAAAACTGAGAGGAAATGGGGCTTTTTGAGCAGTATTGAACTAAGTTTCTTGACTTCCTTATTTTGATCTCTAGCCTGGTCCTTTGATACACCATTGTGACCTGAATAAGTGTTCAATAATATATGGATCTAACCCTAATCCTCTCTCTTCTAGGAGGGCTTCTGTAAGTTCTTCCACACAGCAAGAGAGGTGAACCAGGACTCGTCCATGAAGACTGCCCTGTTTGCTGCTGCTGGCGTGGGCATCGCAGGGTTAACCTTCCTCCTGGTCCGCTAACACACAAGCCCTGCTGCATCATCAGTCTCCTTTCAAAGGGGTGGCAGTGTGGTAGGTCTTCAATGGGTTAAATGGTGTCACAACAGGGGCAAAACACTGTCTTGAAAATGAGGGGTGGGGGGAGAGACTAACTTAGGGCCAAAATATCTTTTTTGAATAGTGGATGGGACATGTCCCCCTTCACCCCCATGTGTCACACTGAAGCAGGATTTCATTACATGGTTTAGTTTCATTCATCAACTGAATGTTTCCACATCTTTCAGCCCGCAGTAAAACCTTCAACTATTACAACTCTATTATTCAGTCGTACCTAGAGATTGTACCACAACAAACGAAAGGCCTTCTGAAATGATGGAATATGTCATATTATTAGTTTGCATATCTTTCCGCTGTTATGTTATTAAAATATAGTATTTTGTCAAAGCGAGCGCACAGGGACCACATGTTGTGTTGACCACAACTGGACTACTATAGTTGGTTGCATTTTGTTTGACCGGGCAGCTACAAAGATGACCATTTAGATGTCGATGGCTCCTTCATCCCTATATCAGGGCTATTCAAATCCAAGCCTGACCTTCTGAAGTAGTCCTGCTTTTCTGTTATACCTGATCATTAATTGCACCCAACTGGTGTCTCAGGTCTAAAGCCGTCCCTGGTAAGAGGGGAGGAATGAAAATCAACAGTGGAACTGGCTTGTAGGTCCAGATTTCAATATCCCTGACCTATATAGAAATGGGGTGGCATTTGGGACCAACCCCATCATTTTGTCCACTGCTTAGTGTCCTGACTTGTTTTTATTAATGTCCCTCTTGCCTTTCTACTTCAAGTAATGTGTGTGTGTGGCAAGAATATTTTTTAGTGTAATAAACATACATTAATATATTATATTTATATGAAATAAAAATGTTAACAGTGGCCATCTTTGCATTGCCACTTGGCAGATTTCATTGTTATTTTGTAGTTTTTACCTTTCTCTCTGTCTCGTCATGTTAGACATCCATTTCTGGTTTATAAAAACAGGGTTCTTCTACTCCAGGCCCGGAGGTCCACATTACTGGCCGATTCTTTTCTACCTGCTAATTGATTGATTGGCCAGAGTACATGCGTCCCGTCTCTGGTTTTCATTATCTCAGACGTGTTCAGGTCCTCCAGACCTGCAGTTAAATATCCTTGGTCTATCTGTGTATGTTTATCTCTGTGTCTGAGATGGTAGGTCATGTTTTTCAGGGCTTTACAGACAGTGGTGCTACAGTGTGAGATGATATTAAGCATGTCTGCATCACAAATGCACCCTGTTCCTTATAGTGCATGACTTATTTATTTGTCTTTTTCTAAATAAAAAGTTTCAGTCATGGAGTTACAGTACTGTCTTTTTGTTAAGAGTGTGAGAGACTGCAGGATGGTAAAGACACTGATAGTCTAGGAGTCCTTTTGGTTTCACTTTGACTTCAGAACTCCTTTCTGGGTTCTTGTTACTGTCACTAGTGTTTATCAGCCTACACACTAACCCCTCATCTCACCCACTCCTCCCCCATCACAGTCTTGCAGGCCTCGTGCTCCACATCTTGTCTCTTAGAATGAAAGTGCTGACTTGTATCCTGTCACCACTGCAGCTACTGCTATTTTAGACGCAACTAATGGCACTTTAGTTACCGTCACATACAAAGCTGCGGCTACTGCTATTCTCTACACAGCCACCGCAAGCCTTCTAAGAAACACAGCCGTTGCTGTGAAAAACACAACTTTGCCTTTCACGGAGTCACATTTGTCTCAGTAGTTTTTGCTAACTGTATTTCTGGTGAACTTTAGAAATCTCAGCCAGTGCTTTCTCATAGCCAGAGAATTCAGTCCTACGCTCCGTGACGCTACAGCAATGAGACGTGTCTGTCAGTGGGGGGGGATTAGATCAGGCCCGAGGGCCGTAACCATTCTGTCTGATCCTTGTCTACCAGGATAAGATGTACGAACAGAGACCGACACCTCAACTAATGGCACTTTGGTCACATACAAAGCTGTGGCTACTGCTATTCTCTATATATAGCCACAGCAAGCCTTCTAGGAAGCTGCAGCTTGTTACACAAGTCAGCACTTTTTATTCTGAGAAGTGTATCGGAGAGAGAAGATGTGGTGCATGAGGCCTGCCACATCAAGATGAGATCAGATTGTGACACTCAAATAGCACAAACTACTAGCTATCGAGATAGTGACTGAGACTGTTATTCAAGAGTCTGTCACTATCTGATCTCATCTTGATGATGGCTACTAGTTTCTGTTATGCTGGCTTTCCATCTGATATACACTTATCCCGTTTATTCTCACACCCCTGAGCCATCGGAAGAGAAGTATTATCTGCTACTTTTTCTCCAACTTGTTTATACTATCAGCACTGTCTGCTGACCCACACTGTACACACAAGCCTTACTCTCTGACTAGCCGGCACTCACCCCAAGCAGCCAAGCAAACCTTGCAAAGGAGTTTGACCCCCTTTCCCTGCTTTCCATACAATGTCTCTCTGTCCCAGAGTAGATTTCTGGCTAAGTGACTGTTTAATGTCACCAATAGTCTCTGGGAGGGAGGGGATCCGACGTGTGCGATGGAGTTAAGTGTGAGACCAGCCATTGTATATCTGAACCATCAAAGGGTCTGTATAGCCCTCGGCCTCTCAGAACATGCAAAACTGAGACTGACCTGATTTCCTACCATAAACACATATTCACACATGGCTGAGAGCTGAGCTGATGTTGTCAATGTGTGACTTAAATCCTGTTGACATGTTTTCTCCCAGTAGACTAACAGTAGCCCGTCCACTGCTGTGGTTCATCATGGGGAACTGGCTAACATATTAATGCCCAATTATTATCACTAGTTCTATTGACACTGTCTGTTTAGATGAAGGGGGACATTCTTACTGACATTCTTACCAGATAGGACTCTCGGGACTAGATCTCAAAAACAAGCAAAGGGAGGGACTGAGAAGGGGGAGGGGGAATTGATGAGATACCAGGATGGAGAAGGTGAGGAATGGAGATGCAGGGAGTCAGAAGTCTGGGGGTTTGAGAAACACATGTTAACTCTCTGACCTCAATGACCTTAGACACCCAGTAGAATGATCACTGACCTTAGACACCCAGTAGAATGATCACTGACCTTAGACACCCAGTAGAATGATCACTGACCTTAGACACCCAGTAGAATGATCACTGACCTTAGACACCCAGTAGAATGATCACTGACCGGCTGATGGCTGGGCTGGGGACTGATGCTAGTCATGCTGTGTTTATCTCTAAACTGGACAGGTGACAGTGAATAACTCTAGACTGGACAGTGAATGATATCTATAGACTGGACAGGGGGCAGTGAATGATGTTCGCTCTAGACTGGACAGGGGGCAGTGAATGATGTTCGCTCTAGACTGGACAGGGGGCAGTGAATGATGTTCGCTCTAGACTGGACAGGGGGCAGTGAATGATGTTCGCTCTAGACTGGACAGGGGGCAGTGAAGGATGTTCGCTCTAGACTGGACAGGGGGCAGTGAAGGATGTTCGCTCTAGACTGGACAGGGGGCAGTGAAGGATGTTCGCTCTAGACTGGACAGGGGGCAGTGAAGGATGTTCTCTCTAGACTGGACAGGGGGCAGTGAAGGATGTTCTCTATAGACTGGACAGGGGGCAGTGAATGATGTTAGCACTAGACTGGACAGGGGGCAGTGAATGATGTTCGCTCTAGACTGACAGGGGGCAGTGAATGATGTTCGCACTAGACTGGACAGGGGGCAGTGAATGATGTAAGCACTAGACTGGACAGGGGGCAGTGAATGATGTTCGCTCTAGACTGGACAGGGGGCAGTGAATGATGTTCGCTCTAGACTGGACGGGGCAGTGAATGATGTTCGCTCTAGACTGGACAGGGGGCAGTGAATGATGTTCGCTCTAGACTGGACAGGGGGCAGTGAAGGATGTTCTCTATAGACTGGACAGGGGGCAGTGAATGATGTTCGCTCTAGACTGGACAGGGGGCAGTGAATGATGTTCGCTCTAGACTGGACAGGGGGCAGTGAATGATGTTCGCACTAGACTGGACAGGGGGCAGTGAATGATGTAAGCACTAGACTGGACAGGGGGCAGTGAATGATGTTCGCTCTAGACTGGACAGGGGGCAGTGAATGATGTTCGCTCTAGACTGGACAGGGGGCAGTGAAGGATGTTCTCTATAGACTGGACAGGGGGCAGTGAATGATGTAAGCACTAGACTGGACAGGGGGCAGTGAATGATGTAAGCACTAGACTGGACAGGGGGCAGTGAATGATGTTTGCTCTAGACTGGACAGGGGGCAGTGAATGATGTTCGCTCTAGACTGGACAGGGGGCAGTGAATGATGTTCGCACTAGACTGGACAGGGGGCAGTGAATGATGTAAGCACTAGACTGGACAGGGGGCAGTGAATGATGTTCGCTCTAGACTGGACAGGGGGCAGTGAATGATGTTCGCTCTAGACTGGACAGGGGGCAGTGAATGATGTTCGCTCTAGACTGGACAGGGGGCAGTGAATGATGTTCGCTCTAGACTGGACAGGGGGCAGTGAATGATGTTCGCTCTAGACTGGACAGGGGGCAGTGAATGATGTTCGCTCTAGACTGGACAGGGGGCAGTGAAGGATGTTCTCTATAGACTGGACAGGGGGCAGTGAATGATGTTCGCTCTAGACTGGACAGGGGGCAGTGAATGATGTTCGCACTAGACTGGACAGGGGGCAGTGAATGATGTAAGCACTAGACTGGACAGGGGGCAGTGAATGATGTTCGCTCTAGACTGGACAGGGGGCAGTGAATGATGTTCGCTCTAGACTGGACAGGGGGCAGTGAAGGATGTTCTCTATAGACTGGACAGGGGGCAGTGAATGATGTTCGCTCTAGACTGGACAGGGGGCAGTGAATGATGTTCGCACTAGACTGGACAGGGGGCAGTGAATGATGTAAGCACTAGACTGGACAGGGGGCAGTGAATGATGTTCGCTCTAGACTGGACAGGGGGCAGTGAATGATGTTCGCTCTAGACTGGACAGGGGGCAGTGAATGATGTTCGCTCTAGACTGGACAGGGGGCAGTGAAGGATGTTCTCTATAGACTGGACAGGGGGCAGTGAATGATGTAAGCACTAGACTGGACAGGGGGCAGTGAATGATGTTTGCTCTAGACTGGACAGGGGGCAGTGAATGATGTTCGCTCTAGACTGGACAGGGGGCAGTGAATGATGTAAGCACTAGACTGGACAGGGGGCAGTGAATGATGTTCGCTCTAGACTGGACAGGGGGCAGTGAATGATGTTCGCACTAGACTGGACAGGGGGCAGTGAATGATGTAAGCACTAGACTGGACAGGGGGCAGTGAATGATGTTCGCTCTAGACTGGACAGGGGGCAGTGAATGATGTTCGCTCTAGACTGGACAGGGGGCAGTGAATGATGTTCGCTCTAGACTGGACAGGGGGCAGTGAAGGATGTTCTCTATAGACTGGACAGGGGGCAGTGAATGATGTAAGCACTAGACTGGACAGGGGGCAGTGAATGATGTTAGCACTAGACTGGACAGGGGGCAGAGAATGATGTTAGCACTAGACTGTGGACGGGGAGTAGTGAATGTCACTAGACTGTGGACGGGGAGTAGTAAATGTCACTAGACTGTGGACGGGGAGTAGTAAATGTCACTAGACTGTGGACGGGGAGTAGTAAATGTCACTAGACTGTGGACGGGGAGTAGTAAATGTCACTAGACTGTGGACGGGGAGTAGTAAATGTCACTAGACTGTGGACGGGGAGTAGTAAATGTCACTAGACTGTGGACGGGGAGTAGTAAATGTCACTAGACTGTGGACGGGGAGTAGTAAATGTCACTAGACTGTGGACGGGGAGTAGTAAATGTCACTAGACTGTGGACGGGGAGTAGTGAATGTCACTAGACTGTGGACGGGGAGTAGTAAATGTCACTAGACTGTGGACGGGGAGTAGTAAATGTCACTAGACTGTGGACGGGGAGTAGTAAATGTCACTAGACTGTGGACGGGGAGTAGTAAATGTCACTAGACTGTGGACGGGGAGTAGTAAATGTCACTAGACTGTGGACGGGGAGTAGTAAATGTCACTAGACTGTGGACGGGGAGTAGTAAATGTCACTAGACTGTGGACGGGGAGTAGTAAATGTCACTAGACTGTGGACGGGGAGTAGTAAATGTCACTAGACTGTGGACGGGGAGTAGTAAATGTCACTAGACTGTGGACGGGGAGTAGTAAATGTCACTAGACTGTGGACGGGGAGTAGTAAATGTCACTAGACTGTGGACGGGGAGTAGTAAATGTCACTAGACTGTGGACGGGGAGTAGTAAATGTCACTAGACTGTGGACGGGGAGTAGTAAATGTCACTAGACTGTGGACGGGGAGTAGTAAATGTCACTAGACTGTGGACGGGGAGTAGTAAATGTCACTAGACTGTGGACGGGGAGTAGTAAATGTCACTAGACTGTGGACGGGGAGTAGTAAATGTCACTAGACTGTGGACGGGGAGTAGTGAATGTCACTAGACTGTGGACGGGGAGTAGTGAATGTCACTAGACTGTGGACGGGGAGTAGTAAATGTCACTAGACTGTGGACGGGGAGTAGTAAATGTCACTAGACTGTGGACGGGGAGTAGTAAATGTCACTAGACTGTGGACGGGGAGTAGTAAATGTCACTAGACTGTGGACGGGGAGTAGTAAATGTCACTAGACTGTGGACGGGGAGTAGTAAATGTCACTAGACTGTGGACGGGGAGTAGTAAATGTCACTAGACTGTGGACGGGGAGTAGTAAATGTCACTAGACTGTGGACGGGGAGTAGTGAATGTCACTAGACTGTGGACGGGGAGTAGTAAATGTCACTAGACTGTGGACGGGGAGTAGTAAATGTCACTAGACTGGACGGGGAGTAGTGAATGTCACTAGACTGGACGGGGAGTAGTGAATGTCACTAGACTGTGGACGGGGAGTAGTAAATGTCACTAGACTGTGGACGGGGAGTAGTAAATGTCACTAGACTGTGGACGGGGAGTAGTAAATGTCACTAGACTGTGGACGGGGAGTAGTAAATGTCACTAGACTGTGGACGGGGAGTAGTAAATGTCACTAGACTGTGGACGGGGAGTAGTAAATGTCACTAGACTGTGGACGGGGAGTAGTAAATGTCACTAGACTGTGGACGGGGAGTAGTAAATGTCACTAGACTGTGGACGGGGAGTAGTGAATGTTTGCTTCTCTTGGACTTACTTCATTCTGGGTTTTTTGTGCTGTGAGTTTGACATCTGCTCTTACAGTAGCTGTGTTACATGTGGCAGATGGGTGTGTATGGGTGTTTAATGTTGTTTTTGGTTTTAAATATACTTAACTACCCTCTCCATTTCTATTGTCCAGTGTAAAGTTCCAACATGCAGTGTGTGTAACGGTGTGTTTGTGTTGTGGTCAGCAGTAGTAGATGAGGGTACGAGTCTATCAGGACCTAGCATCTGCCATCAAGCGGAACATTCCTGATGCGACGGTGATGGGAACCACGGGGCGGCGCTGTAAGTTACACACACAGCTTGTATTACCCTGTCAGATAGTGACGTCACAGCTGTGCTTTACACACAGAACGACGTTACAGAGCCCATCGGACTTCACTCTGATAGTCCATCCATTAGATTTGATCAATACCTCAGATTATTATGTTCTATTCTAAATTCTGGGGACCCCCCTGAGTGGAATTTTTTTGTTGCCCTAGTACTACACAGCTGATTCAAATAGTCAAAGCTTGTTGATGAGTTGGTTATATGAATCAGCTGTGTAGTGCTAATGCAAACATCAAAACGTGCACCCAGGGGGGGCCCCAGGACCGAGTTTGGGAAACCCTGCTCCAGTAGATGAGTGGAGAGCAGGAGGATAAGAGGAGGACAGTGTTTTATAAGATCCTGGGTCCTGACCTGATTCTATTAATGATTGTTCACATTGAAACTAGGGATGTGAACATGGAGACTAGAGTTAGTTAAATAAAACAAGGCACGTCAGTTAAGAACCAATTCTTGAGTGACGGCCTACCCCGGCCAAACCTGGACGATGCTGGACCAATTGTGTGCCGCCCTATGGGATTCCCAATCACGGCCGGTTGTGATACAACCTGGAATCTAACCAGGGTCTGTAGTGACGCCTCTAGGACTGAGATGCAGTGCCTTAGACCGCTGCGTCACCCGGGAGCCCCTAGAGTAATTTCAACGGTCTGTGATTTAAGGAAAATACTCATCCTGTCTGGTTTATACTGTTATGTTGTTATTCCTGTTTTTCTTTCAGGATACAGACAGGGATATTATAGTAGACTAGCATTTAGATTTATATTCTAGAAGTTATATTCTACTCAATATAGATCTCTGCAGTTGTACATGTGTTTTTAAGTGATCAAATAAATGAAATCAATCAGTTGGTATAGAGTGTGTTGGGAAGGTTATAGGGGAGCAGGGCACACACACACTGCACTTTACCAGGTAACATCCACACACTCCAGCAGCATCACGGACAGATAAAATCTCATACCGCCTGAGATCAGAGCACCAATCTACCACAGGCTTCCTGTCCAGATCCTCATCTACCAATCTTTCACTCCTTTATCTCTCTATCCCACCAGGTTCTGAATTATCAGAGAAGGAAATATCTGCTCTATACACAAATCAACATCCTACTGCTATTACACAGTGACACACTGGCAGTGCAAGCAGTGGTGTAAAGTACTTAAGTAGTAGTTTAAAATCTTTTTACTTAAATTGTTTATTTGGGGTATTTGTACTTCACTTTACTATATCTATTTTTGACTACTTTTACTTCACTACATTCCTAAAGAAAATAATTTACTTTTTACCCCAGACATTTTCCCTTACAAAAAGTACTAATTACAGTTTTAATGCTTAGCAGGACAGGAAACTGGTCCAATTCACATAAGAGAAAAAACATCCCTGTTCGCCAGATCAGATGAAGTAGGGATGGACTCACTAAACACAAATGCTTCGTTTGTAAATTATGTCCGAGTGTTGAGTTTTCTGTTAGCATAATATAAGGAATTTGAAATTATTGATACTTGAGTATATTTTAGCAATTCCATTTACTTTGATACTTAAAATGTTGGTAAATGTTAGACTGATGTAAATAATGAGTTTCTCTAATTGGAAAATCATGTCAATGTTTTGCAAACTCTAAATCAATAACCTGAGACAATATGAACTCTATTGGTTCCACAGCAACACATTCAGACAGTTTGTACACTGTCTCACTGTTGTTTTCTTTGGTATAACAACAGATCTCCTAATAACATTTTAGAGTAGACATTAACAGATGTAGTAAAACAATAACTTACCAATATTCTATGTGGACTTCCACAGACATGATTCTTCTCTCTAGTGTGTGTGAGTGAGAAATGCGAAAGAGACGTGAGAGCAGGTGGGCACTGTTACAGATAAGCTGAGTGACTCCCCCTCTATCCACCTGTTACCTGAAAGGGCATGGTTAGATGGGGGCCAGAGAGCTAGAGGGGTAGAAAGAGTCAGATTCTAGAATATTCTCCAATATGCTGGAGGATATCACAGATCAGATGTATTACAGTGCATTTGACAGAGGCTAATAGAGTGAATAATAAACAGCTCTAAGTTCCATGGAATACAGTGGTGGTAAAATGTAGTAAAACTCCAAAATGGCAGAGTGGTAATTCCCTCTCCCTCATCACAACTGGATTAAATTCCCCTCTTGGCTGAAGTGTGATCTCTATCACAAGTTTGATCATAAACTGTCATCTTTATACAGCCATATAAAAACGAAAGACTCTACAATAAAATAACACACAGAGGAATAACATTTTTGAGGATAGAATCCAGTCTCGGCCTACACACAAAATCAGATCAAATCAAATCCTTTGACCGCTATAAAGGCCAAGGCAGTATATCTATTGCATCATCACACCCGGTAAGAAAGAAAGTGAAAGAGGCAAAGTGAAGATGGGAAAGATTGCCTGGCACAAGATCCAATAATAACACAACACCAGTAAATGTCCAACAGCACCCCCCCAATACACAAAGTCAATACTAATTGATTCATAGAATTTATGTGATCGTTTAAAAATACACGTAAAGCCTATACAACTGCAGAGGTCTACATTGAGTACAATATAATTTCTAGAATGTAAAACTAAACGCTAGTCAGTCTATAATATCTTTGTCTGTATAACACAAGGAATAACATAAGACATGACAGTATAAAACAGAGACACAGGATGAGAGTATTTCCCTCAGATCACAGAGTTGAAATGACTGTAGACTTCATCATGTTGCACATCCTTAGTTTCATTGTGAACAATCATTAATAGAATCAGATCAGGACCCAGGATCTTAAAAAAACACTCCTTCTCTCCCTCTCTTAATATCCACTCATCTATTGGAGAACACACTTATTATCCTTCTTCTTCACTCTCTCAACCTTTCCTCCGCGGCTCACCTCCTTCACCATCGCCACCATCTGGTCAGACAGTAGAGCACATGTTACAGAGAGCATGTAGGAGATAAATCAAATAAAGGTATATTTGTCATATTATATGCACAGGATACACGTGGAGTATACTATACAGTACAATGAAATGCTTAAAGAAATAGTATGACTTGGCTGGGATTGGATCCCATGCCATATCCATGCTCCCTGATTTAACACTTCTGAACTACTGTTCAGGTTCAGATACTGTAGCTTTACCTCAGACAATACATGAAGATACATTGTGAATATGGTGCCACCTATTGTTTAGAACAGGAATAACACCCACCTCCTTGCTGTCTGGGAATCCTCCTGCCTCCAGTTTAGAGAAGGCCAGTTTACCATTCACTGTTACCTCGAAACTGGCTGTAGGACAAACCATGAGCAGTTAGAATAGAATTTAATAATCTACTGAGGTATTGATCAAATCTAATGGATGGACCATCAGAGTGTAGTCAGTTGAAGTCCGATGGGATCTGTAACGTCGTTCTGTGTGTAAAGCACAGCTGTGACGTCACTATCTGACAGGGTAATTTCAAGCTGTGTGTGTAACTTACAGCGCCGCCCCGTGGTTCCCGTCACCGTCGCATCAGGAACGTTCCGCTTGATGGCAGATGCTAGGTCCTGATAGCGAGAGTCGTACCCTCATCCACTACTGCAGACCACAACACACCACACACACACACACACACACACAGTTTTT
>NC_074668.1:87849294-87962965 GCF_029448725.1 Salvelinus fontinalis
GTAATGCAGTGTTCTATTTCTGGTGTGTAATGCAGTGTTCTATTTCTAGTGTGTAATGTAGTGTTGTATTTGTAATGTGTAATGTAGTGTTGTATTTCTAGTGTGTGTAATGTAGTGTTCTATTTCTAGTGTGTAATGTAGTGTTCTATTTCTAGTGTGTAATGTAGTGTTCTATTTCTAGTGTGTAATGTAGTGTTCTATTTCTAGTGTGTAATGTAGTGTTCTATTTCTAGTGTGTAATGTAGTGTTCTATTTCTAGTGTGTAATGTAGTGTTCTATTTCTAGTGTGTAATGCAGTGTTCTATTTCTAGTGTGTAATGTAGTGTTCTATTTCTAGTGTGTAATGCAGTGTTCTATTTCTAGTGTGTAATGCAGTGTTCTATTTCTGGTGTGTAATGCAGTGTTCTATTTCTAGTGTGTAATGCAGTGTTCTATTTCTAGTGTGTAATGTAGTGTTGTATTTGTAATGTGTAATGTAGTGTTGTATTTCTAGTGTGTGTAATGTAGTGTTCTATTTCTAGTGTGTAATGTAGTGTTCTATTTCTAGTGTGTAATGTAGTGTTCTATTTCTAGTGTGTAATGCAGTGTTCTATTTCTAGTGTGTAATGTAGTGTTCTATTTCTAGTGTGTAATGTAGTGTTCTATTTCTAGTGTGTAATGTAGTGTTCTATTTCTAGTGTGTAATGCAGTGTTCTATTTCTAGTGTGTAATGCAGTGTTCTATTTCTAGTGTGTAATGCAGTGTTCTATTTCTAGTGTGTAATGTAGTGTTCTATTTCTAGTGTGTAATGTAGTGTTCTATTTCTAGTGTGTAATGTAGTGTTCTATTTCTAGTGTGTAATGTAGTGTTCTATTTGTAATGTGTAATGTAGTGTTCTATTTCTAGTGTGTAATGTAGTGTTCTATTTCTAGTGTGTAATGTAGTGTTCTATTTCTAGTGTGTAATGTAGTGTTCTATTTCTAGTGTGTAATGTAGTGTTCTATTTCTAGTGTGTGTGATGTAGTGTTCTATTTCCAGTGTGTAATGCAGTGTTCTATTTCTAGTGTGTAATGTAGTGTTCTATTTCTAGTGTGTAATGTAGTGTTCTATTTCTAGTGTGTAATGTAGTGTTCTATTTCTAGTGTGTAATGTAGTGTTCTATTTCTACTGTGTGTAATGTAGTGTTCTATTTGTAATGTTGTAATGAGTGACGCTCTCCTCATCCTCGGATGAGGTGAGGAGAGAGGGATCTGAAGACCAAAACGCAGGCTTTGGGAAATAAGCCATCTTTATTATACAATATGATGGCAACACGAAACGAAACACTTTCAAACTACAAAACAAGAAAACGACGTTGAACGAAACCTGAACATAAACTTACATAACTAAACATAAACTTACGTACAGGAAACGGACGACATCGAAACGAAACGAAACAAACAAACGCTACAGTCCCATGTGGTACGAACGTACATACAGACATAGGAGACAATCACCCACAAACAAACAGTGAGAATGCCCTACCTAAATATGACTCTTAATTAGAGGCAAACGCAAACCACCTGCCTCTAATCAAGAGCCATACCAGGCAAACCAAAACCAACATAGAAACAGATAACATAGAATGCCCACCCAACCTCACGTCCTGACCAACTAACACACAAAAACTAACATAAATAGGTCAGGAACGTGACAGTACCCCCCCCACAAGGTGCGAACTCCGGACGCACCAGCACAAAGTCTAGGGGAGGGTCTGGGTGGGCATCTAACCACGGTGGTGGTTCAGGCTCGGGGCGCGGTTCCCACCCCACCATAATCCATCCTAACTTCCTCCCTCCAAGAATGTCCACCCTCTTTTGACCCCCACAAAATTCCCTTAACAACATATCTAATAGGGACAACACCGGGACAGAGAGATAAATCAAGAAAGAGGGATAGATAAGAATATAGAGATAGATGAAGATAGAGAGGGAGATTAGGATAGAGGGGCAACTCCGGACTGAAAGGCAGCTCCGGACAGAGAGACAGCTCTGGACTGATGGGCAGTTCTGGGTATCCAGCCTTTTCAGGCTGAAGGACAGCTCATGGCTGACTGACGAATCTCGATGCTCATGGCTGGCTGACGGCTCTCGACGCTCATGGCAGGCTGACGGCTCTCGACGCTCATGGCAGGCTGACGGCTCTCGACGCTCATGGCAGGCTGACGGCTCTCGACGCTCATGGCAGGCTGACGGCTCTCGACGCTCATGGCGCTCTGACGGCTCTGGCTGCTCATGGCGCTCTGACGGCTCTGGCTGCTCATGGCGCTCTGACGGCTCTGGCTGCTCATGGCGCTCTGACGGCTCTGGCTGCTCATGGCGCTCTGACGGCTCTGGCAGATCCTGTCTGGTTGGCGGCTCTGGCAGATCCTGTCTGGTTGGCGGCTCTGGCAGATCCTGTCTGGTTGGCGGCTCTGGCAGATCCTGTCTGGTTGGCGGCTCTGGCAGATCCTGTCTGGTTGGCGGCTCTGGCAGATCCTGTCTGGTTGGCGGCTCTGGCAGATCCTGTCTGGTTGGCGGCTCTGGCAGATCCTGTCTGGTTGGCGGCTCTGGCAGATCCTGTCTGGTTGGCGGCTCTGGCAGATCCTGTCTGGTTGGCGGCTCTGGCAGATCCTGTCTGGTTGGCGGCTCTGGCAGATCCTGTCTGGTTGGCGGCTCTGGCAGATCCTGTCTGGTTGGCGGCTCTGGCAGATCCTGTCTGGTTGGCGGCTCTGGCAGATCCTGTCTGGCTGACGGCTCTAGCGGCTCCTGTCTGGCTGATGGCTCTAGCGGCTCCTGTCTGGCTGACGGCTCTGTAGGCTCATGGCAGACGGGCGGCTTTGCAGGCTCATGGCAGACGGGCGGCTTTGCAGGCTCCTGGCAGACGGATGGCTCAGACGGCGCTGGGGAGACGGATGGCTCAGATGGCGCTGGGGAGACGGATGGCTCAGATGGCGCTGGGGAGATGGATGGCTCAGATGGCGCTGGGGAGACGGATGGCTCAGATGGCGCTGGGGAGACGGATGGCTCAGATGGCGCTGGGGAGACGGATGGCTCAGATGGCGCTGGGGAGACGGATGGCTCTGGCCGGATATGGCGCACTGTAGACCTGGTGCGTGGTGCCAGAACTGGAGGCACCGTGCTAATGACAAGCACCTTCCTACTAGTGCGGGGAGCAGGGACAGGGCACACTGTATTCTCAAAGCCTACTCTATCCCTGATGCGTGGTACCGGCACTGTTGACACCGGGCTGAGGACAAGCACATCAGGATTAGTAGGGGGAGAAGATACAGTGGGTTCAGGGCTCTGGAGACGCACAGGTAGCTTAGTGCGTGGGCCCGGAACTGGAGGCACCGGGCTAGATACACGCACTACAGGGAGAGTGCGTGGAGGAGGAACAGGGCTCAGGATACGCACTGGTAGCCTAGTGCGTAGTGTATACACTGTAGGTACTAGGCTGGGGCGGGGAGGTGGTGCCGGAAATACCGGACCGTGGAGGCGTACTGGCTCTCTTGAGCATTGAGCCTGCCCGACCTTACCTGGTTGAATGCTCCCGGTTGCCCGACCAGTGCGGGGAGGTGGAATAACCCGCACAGGCCTATGTAGGCGAACCGGAGAAACCATGCGTAAGGCCGGTGCCATGTATGCCGGCCCGAGGAGACGCACTGGAGACCAGACGCGTTGAGCCGGCCTCATGACACCTGGCTCAATACCCAATCTAGCCCTCCCAGTGCGGGGAGGTGGAATAACCCGCACTGGGCTATGCACTCGTACAGGAGACACCGTGCGCTCTACTGCGTAACACGGCGCCTGCCCGTACTCCCGCTCTCCACGGTAAGCCTGGGAAGTGGGCGCAGGTCTCCTACCTGCCCTTGGCCCACTATCTCCTAGCCCCCCCCCAAGAAATTTTTGGGAATTACTTACGGGCTTTTTTGGCTTCCGTGCCAGACGCGTTCCCTCATAGCTCCGGTTCCTCTCTCCGGTAGCCTCCGCTCTCCTCAGTGCCTCCAGCTGTTCCCATGGGAGGCGATCTCTACCAGCTAGGATCTCCTCCCATGTGTAGACACCCTTTCCATCCAAAACATCGTCCCATGTCCATTGCTCCTTTCTCTCCTGTCCCCTACTCCGTTTCGTTTTCCCTTGCCGCTTGGTCTTAGCGTGTTGGTGGGTGATTCTGTAATGAGTGACGCTCTCCTCATCCTCGGATGAGGTGAGGAGAGAGGGATCTGAAGACCAAAACGCAGGCTTTGGGAAATAAGCCATCTTTATTATACAATATGATGGCAACACGAAACGAAACAAAACACTTTCAAACTACAAAACAAGAAAACGACGTTGAACGAAACCTGAACATAAACTTACATAACTAAACATAAACTTACGTACAGGAAACGGACGACATCGAAACGAAACAAACAAACGCTACAGTCCCATGTGGTACGAACGTACATACAGACATAGGAGACAATCACCCACAAACAAACAGTGAGAATGCCCTACCTAAATATGACTCTTAATTAGAGGCAAACGCAAACCACCTGCCTCTAATCAAGAGCCATACCAGGCAAACCAAAACCAACATAGAAACAGATAACATAGAATGCCCACCCAACCTCACGTCCTGACCAACTAACACACAAAAACTAACATAAATAGGTCAGGAACGTGACAAATGTGTAATGTAGTGTTATATTTCTAGTGTGTAATGTAGTGTTCTATTTCTAGTGTGTAATGTAGTGTTCTATTTCTAGTGTGTAATGTAGTGTTCTATTTCTAGTGTGTAATGTAGTGTTCTATTTCTAGTGTGTAATGTAGTGTTGTATTTCTAGTGTGTGTAATGTATTGTTGTATTTCTAGTGTGTAATGCAGTGTTCTATTTCTAGTGTGTAATGTAGTGTTCTATTTCTAGTGTGTAATGTAGTGTTCTATTTCTAGTGTGTAATGTAGTGTTCTATTTCTAGTGTGTAATGCAGTGTTCTATTTCTAGTGTGTAATGTAGTGTTCTATTTCTAGTGTGTAATGTAGTGTTCTATTTCTAGTGTGTAATGTAGTGTTCTATTTGTAATGTGTAATGTAGTGTTCTATTTCTAGTGTGTAATGTAGTGTTGTATTTCTAGTGTGTGTAATGTAGTGTTCTATTTCTAGTGTGTAATGCAGTGTTCTATTTATAGTGTGTAATGCAGTGTTCTATTTCTAGTGTGTAATGTAGTGTTCTATTTCTAGTGTGTAATGTAGTGTTCTATTTCTACTGTGTGTAATGTATTGTTCTATTTCTAGTGTGTAATATATTGTTCTATTTCTAGTGTGTAATATAGTGTTGTATTTCTAGTGTGTAATGTAGTGTTGTATTTCTAGTGTGTAATGTAGTGTTCTATTTCTAGTGTGTAATGTAGTGTTCTATTTCTACTGTGTGTAATGTAGTGTTCTATTTATAGTGTGTAATGCAGTGTTCTATTTCTACTGTGTGTAATGTAGTGTTCTATTTCTAGTGAGTAATATAGTGTTGTATTTTTATTTATTTATTTATTTAATTTTTTTTTTTAATTTTATCCCATTTTCTCCCCAATTTTCGTGGTATCCAATCGCTAGTAATTACTACCTTGTCTCATCGCTACAACTCCCGTACGGGCTCGGGAGAGACGAAGGTCGAAAGCCATGCGTCCTCCGAAGCACAACCCAACCAGCCGTACTGCTTCTTAACACAGCGCGCCTCCAACCCGGAAGCCAGCCGCACCAATGTGTCGGAGGAAACACCGTGTACCTGGCCCCCTTGGTTGGCACGCACTGCGCCCGGCCCGCCACAGGAGTCGCTGGAGCGTGATGAGACAAGGATATCCCTACCGGCCAAACCCTCCCTACCCCGGACGACGCTATGCCAATTGTGCGTCGCCCCACGGACCTCCCGGTCGCGGCCGGCTGCGACAGAGCCTGGGTGCGAACCCAGAGACTCTGGTGGCGCAGTTAGCACTGCGATGCAGTGCCCTAGACCACTGTGCCACCCGGGAGTCCCAGTGTTGTATTTCTAGTGTGTAATGTAGTGTTGTATTTCTAGTGTGTAATGTAGTGTTCTATTTCTAGTGTGTAATATAGTGTTCTATTTCTAGTGTGTAATGTAGTGTTGTATTTCTAGTGTGTAATGTAGTGTTCTATTTCTAGTGTGTAATATAGTGTTGTATTTCTAGTGTGTAATGTAGTGTTGTATTTCTAGTGTGTAATGTAGTGTTGTATTTCTAGTGTGTGTAATGTAGTGTTCTATTTGTAGTGTGTAATGCAGTGTTCTATTTCTACTGTGTAATGCAGTGTTCTATTTCTACTGTGTGTAATGCATATCTCCACCCTTATGTATATGTTACTGCCAAATATGTATTTATACAGTATTTGTCTGTATCAGATTGTGGTTATGTATCTGTTCTATTTCTGCAGTGTGTATATTGCAGGTCATTATCTATCTGTTCTATTTCTGCAGTGTCTATGTTGCAGGTCATTATCTATCTGTTCTATTTCTGCAGTGTCTATAATGCAGGTCATTATTTATCTGTTATATTTCTATAGTGTCTAATGAACTGCAATATACACAGTGTAGAAATAGAACAGATAAATAATGACCTGCAATATAGACACTGCAGAAATAGAACAGATAGATATTGCAAGTCATTATATATCTGTTATATTTCTACACTGTATATTGCAGGTCATTATTTATCTGTTCTATTTCTGCAGTGTCTATGTTGCAGTTCATTAGACACTATAGAAATAGAACAGATAGATAACGACCTGCAATATAGACACTGCAGAAATAGAACAAATAGATATTGCAGGTCATTATATTTCTCTTCTATTTCTACACTGTGTATATTGCAGGTCCATATCCAGCTCTGCATGTCTATGATTCATTCCCCAGACTATCACTATCAGTGGCAGTTACCGATCCCCACCATTATACACACTGTGTAATAATGTGCATCCAAGTGTGTGTGTGTGTGCATGCATCTCCCAAAATAGGCCTACTGCTCTCCCCTTCTCTGAGCAGGATCAGGTAGGAGGGAGATTCCCCACTGCTTATCGTCAATACAGCTGTCAGCACACACACACCTACACACACACACTCTCTCCTCTCACTCTCTCTTACTCACTATCTCTCTCTAACACACACACACACACTCTCACTCCCTCTCTCTCATTCCCTCTCCTCTCGCTCTGTCTCTTACTCACTATCTCTCTCTAACACACACACACTCTCACTCCCTCTCTCTCATTCCCTCTCTCCTCTCGCTCTGTCTCTTACTCACTATCTCTCTCTAACACACACACACTCTCACTCCCTCTCTCTCATTCCCTCTCTCCTCTCGCTCTGTCTCTTACTCACTCTAACACACACACGCACACGGACACACACACACACACACACAGACACACACACACACACACACACACAAAATAGCAATGCTCCCTTCAGGTGAATCGATAACAGTGTGTATGTGTGTTATTTCTCATACCTGAATGTTAACACGGTGTTCCTTTTCTCCTCTAAACAGGTCTGTGGTTAACCAGCTGCAGCCATGTGTGACCAGACGTTTTTGGCCATCACCTTCGGGCCGTGTGACAGCTGCTCGGAGAACCGCCCCTTGATGAATCTCTACATCAAGACTGAACCCATCAACTACTGCTCACTATGCATGGAGATTGTACGTCCCTTTACCCATGACCTCTAACCTCTGACTCAAACCAATCTTACTGCTCCATCCTGGACCAATAAAATCCTTTAAGATCTTCACAAGTTCCCAGGGCTAAGGGCTAGATTTGAGATTCTTTATGTATTTTTAGGGGGTTGGAGAGGGCCCCATCTGAGAATGCAGCCTCCCTATCTGTCTGATATACCGTAGCAGCGAGCTTCTTTCAGCACACACACACACACACGTGCACACATACACACTCACACCATTCCTGGATGAATTCACCACCTCATCTTATCTGTCCTCCCTTCTCTCTGGCAGCTCATCCACACACATTGTCTTTCACTTCTCTAAACAACAATAGGTGCAAATACACCTTTCAAAGGAAAATAACATACATTTAAACAAGGAAACTGCAATGTGGTAAAATAAAATAAGGAAAATGTGATTTTTCTGTCAAGTATTTACATGAATATTTTTAGAGGAAAGTTAGGCTATATTTAGTGCAATTTCTACCAAAGACGGTCATAGTGGCTTCTCTTGGGCAAGAAAACCAGAGATATAGAAAGAGGGAGAGAGAGAAAGAGGTAGAGACTTGCCAGAGAGCGAGTTAGACAAGAGACAGGGAGAGCGGGAGAGAGAGGGGAGAAGGAGCACATCAGCGCGGCAGCAGAATCAGGGGCATATTCATTAGTCCAAACAAAAACGAGAGTTCATATTGGAAGAAGTCAGGTAGGCCTCTCTCCGTTTCGTTCCGTTTGCTTCCGTTTAAGAAACGTTTTGCCACAGAATCGGCGTAATGAATACGCACCAGCTGTAGGAAGGCAGAGCCGCCTTGACGGGGGCAGCCAGCGCGCGACTAAAAACGTCTGCTCTTGCCGTTCCCTTTTCTGTCCTTTCCCCCGTTCCCTTCTTTCGTTCCTCCTCTCTAAAGATGGCGTGCCAGGGCCTTGCGAGCGGCGAGACTCTGAAGTCGCTGAAGGCGGAGAGCGAGACGCTGAGGAAGAAGCTCGAGGAGGAGCGGAAGAAGCTGCACGATGTGGAGTGTAAGTTTAATGGGAGGGAGAGGGGCCTCGCGATGCACAAAATGTTTACTGACTGTACACTAAACATGAAAGTTATGCAGCAACTGTTATTATATCCGTTATTATATACGAATGGAATTTGATATTCATGCCAAAAATCATCTGATATGTAATTTCCAGGCGTGCAGAGATTTGCCCATGGCCAGAATATAGTTAATACAGTGCATTGCAGGAAAGTTTTCCTGCAACAGGGTGATCACATAAAGATCCTATCTATTAATTTACACGACAATTCATTGTGATTACTAGAGTTTTTAACCGTGTGTGTGTGTGTGTGTGTGTGTGTGTGTGTGTGTGTGTGTGTGTGTGTAGTGGAGAAGGTAGCTGAGAAGGCGGAAGCTCTTGGTGAGTTAAACATGAAGACTCGGAGGACACTGAAGGGCCATGGCAACAAGGTGCTCTGTATGGACTGGTGCAAAGACAAACGCCGCATTGTCAGCTCCTCACAGGTATACACACACACACACACACACACACACACACACACACACACACACACACACACACACACACACACACACACACACACATACACACCATCCCACATTTTAGCCATGAACTGCTCCCCTTTCCTCCCTCCCTCTATTGTCCCTCCCATTTCTCTCCTGCCTCTCCACCCTATCCCCCTATCCTCCTTCTATTCTACTGTAATTAGTGTGTTTTGGTCACAACCCTGTCCATGGTGCTGAACTCCCTGACTCCTCTTTCATCAATTACTCGTCCTCTTCATTCCTCCCTTCTTCCCTTCTTCCCTTCTCTCCCCTCTCTCCTCCCTTCTTCATTCCTCCCTCCCTGCCTCCTCCATTCTCAGACACACTGAACATGTTGTTCTCACCAGCCATTTAATGCTCATCTCTCCCTGTATGTCCATGTGAACTGTATGCTTCTTTTCCTTGTCTTCTGTCTACCAGGATGGGAAGGTCATCGTATGGGATGCTTTCACTACCAATAAGGTTAGTAAAAGCAGCCTGAGTGTGTATGAGTGCACTAATGGCAGCCTAATCCAGTCCCATGGTGGAGCGGTCTTAACCAGGCTTATTTACGTTAATGTATATGCACACTGTGTTCTAGGAACATGCAGTGACCATGCCGACTACGTGGGTGATGGCGTGTGCCTA
This sequence comes from Salvelinus fontinalis, assembly GCF_029448725.1. NCBI lineage: Eukaryota > Metazoa > Chordata > Actinopteri > Salmoniformes > Salmonidae > Salvelinus > Salvelinus fontinalis. The sequence goes on from NC_074668.1 coordinate 87,859,167, forward strand.
CGCCCCCTCTGGCTGTGCCATCGCCTGTGGGTGAGTCTGACTCTAACCTCTGACCTTTAACCCCTTAGCCCCAAGAAAGGTATTGGCTTGATGCTAAAGTACTGGCTTGATGTTATAGTAACGCCGAACAAATCTGTCTGTCTGTCTGTCTGTCTGTCTGTCTGTCTGTCTGTGTCTTTCTTTCTGTCTGTCTGTGTCTTTCTTTCTTTCTGTCTGTGTCTTTCTTTCTTTCTTTCTGTCTGACAGGGGATTGGATAATAAGTGCTCGGTGTACCCTCTCTCATTGGACAAGGACGAGAACTTGTCGGCCAAGAAGAAGTCGGTTGCCATGCACACCAACTACCTGTCCGGCTGCACCTTCACCAACTCTGACATGCAAGTTAGGGACTAGACACACACACACACACACACACACACACACACACACACACACACACACACACACACACACACACACACACACACAGACACAGACATAGACACACACAGACACAGACACAGACACACAGACATAGACATAGACATAGACACACACACACACACACACAGACATAGACACACAGACAAAGACACACACACACACAGACATAGACACACACACACACACACACACACACACACACACACACACACACAGACATAGACACACACACACAGACACACACACACACACACACACACACACACACACACACACACACACACACACACACACACACACACACACACACACAGACACAGACACAGACATAGACATAGACACACACACACACACACACACACACACACACACACACACACACACACACACACACACACACACACACAGACATAGACATAGACACACACACACAGACATAGACACACAGACATAGACACACACACACACACACACAGACACAGACACACACACACACACACACACACACACACACACAGACACACACACACACACAGACACACACACACACATACACACACACACACACACACACACACACACACACACACACACACACACACACACACACACACACACACACAGACATAGACATAGACACACACACACACACACAGACACACACACACACACACACACACAGACATAGACACACACACACACACACACACACACGCATACACAGACAGACAGACAGACAGACAGACAAGGAGGGAAGGAAATTGATTTGAGATTTTCAGAACAAGGAGGAGAGAATGAATAGAGGAGGGAGGAATAGAGGAGGGAGGAATAGAAGGAAGGAAATATTATATGTTTAAGGCTGTTAGTAATTCATCTGTGCTGGACAGGAGAGGAACTGTTGAGAATTATAGCTGGATGAGGAGAGAGTGATGAGAGAAAGCGTGAGAGAGAGGAGAGACAGAAGAGGAGAGGAAACAGAGAAGTGGCCCATAGAGAGAGATGGCCCTCCATTGTGAGTGTATTAATAGACATTAAGAGGCCTTTATCTGTCAGAGCTGAAAACTCATACCTAAGGGCACATACACAATCTATGTCTCCCTAATGCACTGGGGTCTGTTGGTGGGTGTTGAGCTGTGAAGACGTGTGTGTGGTGTGTGTGGTGTGTGTGGAACAAAGCACAGGGCTGTGGAGAGTCGAGACTACATTGCCCCAGTCAATCTCAGTTCAGTCTCACTTTCATATCTTTATTATCTGACAGGGATGTTTCATATCTTTGTTTGACTGACAGGGGGATGTTTCATATCAACCGTTTGGTTCCTAGTGAATACACAGTTAGCACATTTGGTTCCTTGAAAGTTGTAGGAATGTATGTTTTTGGTTTCACGTTGGTTGCGAGAACGAAGCCATATGTTTCTTGACCAGTAAAACATATTTTTTAATTTAAATGTTCTGAGAACAGAAAATAACATTTAGCCTGTTCTGGGAATGTTTATTTTTAGGTTGTAGGGAGGTTGTGAGAACTTTTTACTCTGATTCCTTGAACGTTTTCCTAACACTGTGAGAATAGACATTCTAGGTTATTTGGAGGTTTTAGAATAACTTCCTTAAAACTTTCAATGAATGTTTCAATAAGACATTTAATAACACTGCTAGCTTATTTTGGGTTAACTTTTTTGAAGTCCAAGCATGATTGGGCACATAGAAATTAATTTCCTTAGTCATTAATCATGCAAACACATGTATTTTTTTGACACTGCATCAATGTTCTCTATCCATGGAATTAGTCCACTGCGCCACCAGGATGGAGCTAGCATGCCATCTTATATAAAGCTGTTCATTTTGTCTATTCAAACAGACCCCGTTTCAAAGGAAATAAGCACTCATTAAGATAAGGTGTGGCCAATTAATGGGCTTGGCCAACACACCTGAACACACTTAACAAGAGAGGATAGAGAGAGTTTTGTTGATGCTAAGAACAGAATGTATATGTTTTTAAATAACTTTCTTAGAATGTTCTCTGAACGTTACTAAAGTATTCTTGTAGTTTTTATGGTAATTTTTCTTAACGTTCTCGGCTCAATTTGAGAACTTTACTTTAAATAGAACCATGTGGAAACCTGTAGGAAACGTTATGCTGAAGTACTGACATTCACACAGAAGAACGTTGTTTCTTAACGTTCTATTAATTATTTGAGAACATTCCCAATGTCAAGAACATTACCAATATTGAAATGCAATGTAACCATGTTTGAACTTTTAGGAAACGTTCTGTTAAAGTAATGAAATACCAATACAATTATGTTTTTTTGTCAAGTTCCTTAAATGTTTTGAGAATGTTCAAAGCCAAGCAACTATCCTGCACCATTCCCAGAAAGTTGTGGGAAGGTTGTATGCAAAATAACCATGGCACAACCACTCACTAACCAAGTTCTGGGAAACATATGGTTCTCAGAACGTTGTGGGCTAGCTGGGTACACCCCAGTCGTTAACCAGCTCTGTGTAATGGCCGTAGATTAGTTATATAACCCCAAACTACCACAAAAGGGTAGTAGGATCACACATTGCCCTATGTTTAAGAATACATCATTGTGTGTGTTTCAGTATTGTGATAAAGTGTGTTGCTGTGTGTGTTTCAGTATTCTGATAAAGTGTGTTGCTGTGTGTGTTTCAGTATTGTGATAAAGTGTGTTGCTGTGTGTGTTTCAGTATTGTGATAAAGTGTGTTGCTGTGTGTGTTTCAGTATTGTGATAAAGTGATAAAGTGTGTTGCTGTGTGTGTTTCAGTATTCTGATAAAGTGTGTTGCTGTGTGTGTTTCAGTATTCTGATAAAGTGTGTTGCTGTGTGTGTTTCAGTATTCTGATAAAGTGTGTTGCTGTGTGTGTTTCAGTATTGTGATAAAGTGTGTTGCTGTGTGTGTTTCAGTATTGTGATAAAGTGCGTTGCTGTGTGTGTTTCAGTATTGTGATAAAGTGTGTTGCTGTGTGTGTTTCAGTATTGTGATAAAGTGTGTTGCTGTGTGTGTTTCAGTATTGTGATAAAGTGCGTTGCTGTGTGTGTTTCAGTATTGTGATAAAGTGCGTTGCTGTGTGTGTTTCAGTATTGTGATAAAGTGTGTTGCTGTGTGTGTTTCAGTATTGTGATAAAGTGTGTTGCTGTGTGTGTTTCAGTATTGTGATAAAGTGTGTTGCTGTGTGTGTTTCAGTATTGTGATAAAGTGTGTTGCTGTGTGTAGATCTTGACGTCCAGTGGTGACGGTACCAGTGCGCTGTGGGATGTGGAGAGTGGTCAGCTGCTGCAGAGTTTCCACGGTCACTCTGCTGATGTTCTCACTCTGGACCTCGCCCCCTCTGAGACTGGAAACACCTTCGTCTCCGGGGTCAGTGTGTGTGTGTGTGTGTGTGTGTGTGTGTGTGTGTGTGTCTCCTATCTCTCTGTCCCTCCCCTAACATGTCTGTTTGTTCGTTCCAGGGTTCTGATAAGAAGGCTAACGTTTGGGACTTGCGCTCAGGGCAGAACGTCCAGTCGTTTGATACCCACGACTCTGACATCAACTGTGTCAAGTAAGTAGCAGCATCAACATCCACCCTTTATACAGCTCCACTATCTACAGATCACCTATCCTTATAGTATCCACATAATCTCTCAGTACAGCTAACAGCATCCATCGACCCTAAACCTAACCCTTTTTATTATTGTCTTTTATTGAACCTTTATTGAACCAAGTCAGTTAAGAACAAATTCTTATTGACAATGACGGCCCTTGTTCAGGGGTAGAATGACAGATTTTTACCTTGTCAGCTCAGGGATTCGATCTAGCAACCTTTCGGTTACTGGCCTAACGCTCTAACCACTAGGCTTTCATACAGCTTAGTGTACACATCAACCTCTTTACTCCTCTCTCTCGCTTTTGCTCTCCCACTCTCTCGCTCTCTCTCTCTCCAGGTACTACCCCAGTGGCGATGCTTTTGCCTCTGCTTCTGACGACTCTACCGTGAGTTTATAACACACTTATACACCCTACTTAGTGCACTACTCTTGAACAAAGCCACATAGTTTCCACCAAAAACCTCTAATCAAAGGTAGTGCACTATAAAGGGAATAGGGTGTCACTTGACAGATGATGGACCTTTGATGTGATTCTGTGGGTTGTTTGTGGCAGTCGGACACTCTGTCTCAATAACACCGTTGAGTTAATAGGATCTCTGGGAGAGAATTGATTATCTTACACTGGTCAAACACCGCTCTTTCACATCATACAGTACATGTGTCAAAGCATCCCACTGTTTTACATTACTACACGGGTTTGTATTGTTTTAAGAAGTGTTATTCAGGCCAAGGAGCAAAAATACAATACATTACAATATAACTTTATTTTACATCATGGGAAAATTACAATGTAACTTTATTGTCTCTCATTAGGAAATATGCTGGGCCTTTGAGTTCACTGCACAGACAGAAACAACAACTAGCATGTGATGGGTTAAATAAAAAATTAAATTAAAATGTCCCATTGATTGTGTGTGTGTGTTCCAGTGCCGTCTGTTTGATCTCAGGGCTGATCGGGAGGTGTCCATCTACTCCAAAGACAGCATAATATTTGGAGCCGCCAGTGTCGACTTCTCTCTTAGTGGTAAGATGTGGACAATAGTCAGAAACTGTTTGACAAATAATACCTCTTTATTAGCTTTCTCTCAACAGAGACTAGAGTCAACTAAGCATCCTTTGGTCCCCCGATCATGAACAGATTTACAATTATGCTGTTGGACATTTACTGGTGTTGTTGTGTTATTATTGGATGTTGTGCCAGGCAATCTTTCCCATCTTCACTTTGCCTCTTTCACTTTCTTTCTTACCGGGTGTGATGATGCAATAGATATACTGCCTTGGCCTTTATAGCGGTCAAGGGATTTGATTTGATCTGATTTTGTGTGTAGGCCGAGACTGGATTCTATCCCCAAAAATGTTATTCCTCTGTGTGTTATACACTGCTCAAAAAAATAAAGGGAACACTTAAACAACACAATGTAACTCCAAGTCAATCACACTTCTGTGAAATCAAACTGTCCACTTAGGAAGCAACACTGATTGACAATAAATTTCACATGCTGTTGTGCAAATGGAATAGACAAAAGGTGGAAATTATAGGCAATTAGCAAGACACCCCCAATAAAGGAGTGATTCTGCAGGTGGTGACCACAGACCACTTCTCAGTTCCTATGCTTCCTGGCTGATGTTTTGGTCACTTTTGAATGCTGGCGGTGCTCTCACTCTAGTGGTAGCATGAGACGGAGTCTACAACCCACACAAGTGGCTCAGGTAGTGCAGCTCATCCAGGATGGCACATCAATGCGAGCTGTGGCAAGAAGGTTTGCTGTGTCTGTCAGCGTAGTGTTCAGAGCATGGAGGCACTACCAGGAGACAGGCCAGTACATCAGGAGACGTGGAGGAGGCCGTAGGAGGGCAACAACCCAGCAGCAGGACCGCTACCTCCGCCTTTGTGCAAGGAGGAGCACTACCAGAGCCCTGCAAAATGACCTCCAGCAGGCCACAAATGTGCATGTGTCTGCTCAAACGGTCAGAAACAGACTCCATGAGGGTGGTATGAGGGCCCGACGTCCACAGGTGGGGGTTGTGCTTACAGCCCAACACCGTGCAGGACGTTTGGCATTTGCCAGAGAACATCAATATTGGCAAATTCGCCTTTGGCGCCCTGTGCTCTTCACAGATGAGAGCAGGTTCACACTGAGCACATGAGCACATGTGACAGACGTGACAGTCTGGAGACGCCGTGGAGAACGTTCTGCTGCCTGCACCATCCTCCAGCATGACCGGTTTGGCGGTGGGTCAGTCATGGTGTGGGGTGGCATTTCTTTGTGGGGCCGCACAGGCCTCCATGTGCTCGCCAGAGGTAGCCTGACTGCCATTAGGTACCGAGATGAGATCCTCAGAGCCCTTGTGAGACCATATGCTGACACATGCACATTTGTGGCCTGCTGGGGGTCATTTTGCAGGGCTCTGGTAGTGCTCCTCCTTGCACAAAGGCGGAGGTAGCGGTCCTGCTGCTGGGTTGTTGCCCTCCTACGGCCTCCTCCACGTCTCCTGATGTACTGGCCTGTCTCCTGGTAGCGCCTCCATGCTCTGAACACTACGCTGACAGACAGAGCAAACCTTTTTGCCAGAGCTCGCATTGATGTGCCATCCTGGATGAACTGCACTACCTGAGCCACTTGTGTGAGTTGTAGACTCCGTCTCATGCTACCACTAGAGTGAGAGCACCGCCAGCATTCAAAAGTGACCAAAACATCAGCCAGGAAGCATAGGAACTGAGAAGTGGTCTGTGGTCACCACCTGCAGAATCACTCCTTTATTGGGGGTGTCTTGCTAATTGCCTATAATTTCCACCTTTTGTCTATTCCATTTGCACAACAGCATGTGAAATTTATTGTCAATCAGTGTTGCTTCCTAGGTGGACAGTTTGATTTCACAGAAGTGTGATTGACTTGGAGTTACATTGTGTTGTTTAAGTGTTCCCTTTATTTTTTTGAGCAGTGTATTATTGTAGAGGTACAAAGTCTTTCATTTTAGTTTTTATATGGCTGTATAAAGATGACAGTTTATTATCAAACTTGTGATAGAGATCACACTTCAGCCAAGAGGGGAATTTAATCCAGTTGTGATGAGGGAGAGGGAATTACCACTCTGCCATTTTGGAGTTTTACTACATTTTACCACCACTGTATTCCATGGAACTTAGAGCTGTTTATTATTCATTCTATCCACTCTATTAGCCTCTGTCAAATGCACTGTAATACATCTGATCTGTGATATCCTCCAGCATATTGGGGAATATTCTAGAATCTGACCCTTTCTACCCCTCTATCTCTGTATCCATCTTTCTTTCTCTCTCTCTCCACCCCTCCTCCAGGTCGTCTGTTGTTTGCTGGCTATAATGACTACACCATCAATGTGTGGGACGTCCTGAAGGGGACCAGAGTAGCCATCCTGTTTGGTCATGAGAACAGAGTCAGCTCACTCAGAGTCTCTCCTGATGGGACCGCTTTCTGCTCCGGGTCCTGGGACAACACTCTACGGGTGAGACAAGAGGGCTAGGGGGGTCGGAAGGGAGATGAAACAAGGAGGGACAACACTCTACGGGTGAGACAAGAGAGGTAGGGGGGTCGGAAGGGAGATGAAACAAGGAGGGACAACACTCTACGGGTGAGACAAGAGGGCTAGGGGGGTCGGAAGGGAGATGAAACAAGGAGGGACACCACTCTACGGGTGAGACAAGAGGGCTAGGGGGTCGGAAGGGAGATGAAACAAGGAGGGACAACACTCTACGGGTGAGACAAGAGGGGTAGGGGGTCGGAAGGGAGATGAAACAAGGAGGGACACCACTCTACGGGTGAGACAAGAGGGCTAGGGGGGTCGGAAGGGAGATGAAACAAGGAGGGACAACACTCTACGGGTGAGACAAGAGGGCTAGGGGGTCGGAAGGGAGATGAAACAAGGAGGGACACCACTCTACGGGTGAGACGAGGGGTAGGGGGGTCGGAAGGGAGATGAAACAAGGAGGGACAACACTCTACGGGTGAGACAAGAGGGGTAGGGGGGTCGGAAGGGAGATGAAACAAGGAGGGACAACACTCTACGGGTGAGACAAGAGGGGTAGGGGGGTCGGAAGGGAGATGAAACAAGGAGGGACAACACTCTACGGGGGAGACAAGAGAGGTAGGGGGGTCGGAAGGGAGATGAAACAAGGAGGCACAACACTCTACGGGTGAGACAAGAGGGCTAGGGGGGTCGGAAGGGAGATGAAACAAGGAGGGACACCACTCTACGGGTGAGACAAGAGGGCTAGGGGGGTCGGAAGGGAGATGAAACAAGGAGGGACACCACTCTACGGGTGAGACAAGAGGGGTAGGGGGGTCGGAAGGGAGATGAAACAAGGAGGGACAACACTCTACGGGTGAGACAAGAGAGGTAGGGGGGTCGGAAGGGAGATGAAACAAGGAGGGACAACACTCTACGGGTGAGACAAGAGGGCTAGGGGGTCGGAAGGGAGATGAAACAAGGAGGGACAACACTCTACGGGTGAGACAAGAGGGGTAGGGGGTCGGAAGGGAGATGAAACAAGGAGGGACACCACTCTACGGGTGAGACAAGAGGGGTAGGGGGGTCGGAAGGGAGATGAAACAAGGAGGGACAACACTCTACGGGTGAGACAAGAGAGGTAGGGGGGTCGGAAGGGAGATGAAACAAGGAGGGACAACACTCTACGGGTGAGACAAGAGAGGTAGGGGGGTCGGAAGGGAAATGAAACAAGGAGGGACAACACTCTACGGGTGAGACAAGAGGGCTAGGGGGGTCGGAAGGGAGATGAAACAAGGAGGGACAACACTCTACCGGTGAGACAAGAGGGCTAGGGGGGTCGGAAGGGAGATGAAACAAGGAGGGACAACACTCTACGGGTGAGACAAGAGGGGTAGGGGGGTCGGAAGGAAGATGAAACAAGGAGGGACAACACTCTACGGGTGAGACAAGAGGGGTAGGGGGTCGGAAGGGAGATGAAACAAGGAGGGACACCACTCTACGGGTGAGACAAGAGGGGTAGGGGGGTCGGAAGGGAGATGTAACAAGGAGGGACAACACTCTACGGGTGAGACAAGAGGGGTAGGGGGGTCGGAAGGGAGATGAAACAAGGAGGGACAACACCTTATTTAAAAAAAAATGTTTTATTTAACTGGGCAAGTCAGTTAAGAACAAATTCTTATTTACAATGACGGCCTACCCCGGCCAACGCTGGGCTAATTGTGCGCCGCCCTATGGGACTCCCAATCACGGCCGGATGTGATACAACATGGGCTAGAGAGAGGAGTAGAGGCTGACCTATTTGTGGAAAACCCTGGTTCTGCAGAGTCATGCGTCAGACTATCCCCACAGTACATACTTCTGTTTTCCACTTCAGGCACAGCCACAATATAGGACACGGAAACCACCACTGAGAGATGCTGTGGTAGTTGTTCTTCATTAATGTCTGTGGAAGTATAGTAACACAGCCATAGTCTTCTCTCTGGTGATCTCACTTACATCATTTTAGCAGACACGTTTATCCAGAGCGACTTAGTGGATGCATACTTTTTCATACTTTTCCCCGTGGGAATTAAACCCACAACCCTGGCGTTGCAAGTGCCACGCTCTACCAACTGAGCCACACAGGACCACTTCTTCTCCGAGTTGCTCTGCCTCATAATCTACACCGGTCTGACAAAGGAGGATTCTCCATCTCCCCCAAAATCTGATTCCTATCAAGGTTTCTTCCTTCCAGGGAGTTTTTCATTGTCACTATGCTGCTGCATGCTCTTTGGGGTCTGGACCGGGTTACTGTAATATACTTTTTGACAAGTGTTGTTGTTTAAATGTCTTATTGAATACAATGTAATGATGTTCTGTGCTCTTTCTCGGACAGATCTGGGCCTAGAGCTGCTGTGATGTCATCAGAGCGAGACCGAACCCCTGGAAGTCAGGGGTCAGAGGTTAAGGGTCAGGACCAGAGTCATGTGACCAGTCGACCCAGAGTGCCCATGGAGCACACCCTGCCGCAGAAAGAGTCTGCCTATAGAAACTATATTCAGTTACACACACACAATAATAAGCTATCTAGGTTTGACTCACAGAGACTATTTATTTGACTGAAGTTGGACTATACCAAATGCTCATCAGGTCAATGAGTTCCTAAAGCTTAGCAGTATTACAAATATTATTACTATTATAATACTAAAGTCAGTTGAGCACAGTTTTCCTCTACAGCAGGTCCTAGCCAATGCCATGCAGTACTGACTTTCCTGTATAGAAGCTAACTCACTGCCGCTTTTATGCTCCCTAGTCCCCCTTTAAACCTGCTTCACAGTCTGTAGTTTACCAGTCAATTAGTCTGCCCAGAGTGTAACTTGCTCAGATCTAAAGTGTAATACTATTGTTATATAAAACCAGACCATAGACTATGACTAGCCAGAGAGGGAGAAAGAGGGAGTGTTTGAAGTATTGTTCATTTGTAATCAGTCTTCTTGTGAAATAAATACATTTTATTTAAATTATTGATTAATGGTGTCTTAAAAGTTTGTTTTATCCCATGGTTATGGTGTAAATGACGAAGCGGATGATGATATGGAGACAGGTAACGTTATTTCCATTACATCTGATTCTCTTCTAGCGGAACGACAATAGAATTCAGGGAAATGCCATTTGTGTGACGTTGCTTAGTGAGAGTATAAAGTCTGGCGAGAGCCTGGTGAGGCGGAAATACGGTTGATGACAGCGATCCTCCTTCCGTCTGTACGTGGAGAAAGCAGTCTGATCGCTGGGAGGGTGAGCTTTTTGTTAACTTTTTCCTACCTAGAATATGCGATTTATTTTTCTTCAACTCGAACTATTCTTGAATAAGCGTGTCAAGCTTCGGTTTTACAGACTGAGTGAATGGATCGATGCGGGTTGAGCCACTGATGTTGTTCGCTGCCTTGGTTTCTCTGGTCCTTTGTGTCAATCAGTACTACGCTAGTTAGCTATCAGCTGCTAGCCAGAAATGTCTAACGTTCGCGAGAAGCCCTGCTTACTCATCCAAACCATGACTGGTTATCTATTTTCCAATGTTGATGTTGACAAGAAAATGATAAACAATCCAACCACTTAACGTTAGCTGGATAGATAATTTAGCTCGCTAGATTGCGATGCATGTATGTGTGACTTGCCTTCGATTTGACAGTCAAGCTAGCTACCAAGTACAAATATGTCAATTTTCTAGTCAATTCAGTTTGCTTTATACGGTACTGTAGTTGGCTAACGTATTAGTTCTAGCTACAACCTTGTTTCTTTCATGACACGTGCTGAATTAATCCAGACTTCAAGGGCTCTTAAATTAGACTTGACTGGCTTGCTCACATAGCCAGTTATTTAGCTAGCTAGTTAAAAAGCTAACTAGCCAACTGTTTACCGTTCTATTTACAGATTAGTTCAAGCAGGTCCAAGACTAGACATCAGTGTTAACCTCAAGTCACCGTGCTGCTTGCATCATATTGCTATGTGGTCTATGCAGCTCATTGGGAAACGTAGCTTTGCTTTCAGTCTTGAGTACAAGCCTCTTCTTGGTATTGCACAGAGGATGTCACCTCTTTGGGATTAGATTGACGTTGTTTCCAATAGACCATGTTGGGTGGGTTGTGGAAAGAAGCCTGCTGTATAATGTATTTCCTTTTAGGCATAACAATATGAATATTGATAATGTTTATTGATAATATTGATAATGTCTAGCCCCTGTAGTGTGGGCTGTGAGAAATGAACTGCATGTGATAATGTATTGATAGTGTTTCCTGTATTTATAATATCGTCCTGTTTGTGGGGGAAAAACTGTAGCAGAGGCCCATTCTGATATATAGGCTATAGATAATGTATTAACTATGTCTTCCTGTAGACCATGTCATGCGGGCTGTGGAAAGAAACCCTGGCTATAGCAGAGGACTACTTGTCTGTCTGCAGTATTATCCCTGCCAGTGGGTCCCGGAAAGCCCCGCCCGGTCCTCCTCCCAGCGACTCGGCTGCAGCCATGCGGCGCCAGGCCCGGGACATGGAGGCCAAGCACCGGGCCCGCTTCCATGCCATGGCACACAGCTTCCTGTGCCAATGCGGGCCGGACCCCTGCGCCTGTCTGAGGAGGGTGATGGAGGAGCTGGTGGGAGACGGACAGATGAACTGGGGGAGGGTGGTCTCTCTGTTCACCTTCACTGGTGTGCTGGTCAGAGAACTACAGGGAGAGGACATGGACCAGGGGCTGGGTAATGGCATGGGGCTGGGGGGGAAGGAGAGCTGCAGGGCGCTGGCGGAGACCATAGCAGACTACCTAGGAGAGGAGAAGAGTGACTGGATGCTGGAGAACAAAGGCTGGGTAGGTTTGAGCAGTGAGCATCACACACACGTGCTTATGGACACATGTGCACGCACACACAGGCTCATTTACTAAGCTGATGGGAATCTGGGCTCATATCAGCAGCACTAGTTCTCTGTCAAGCTAAGAGAAACAGTTGGACAATGACACCTTCTATTGTCATTAATGTCTGTGATTCAGACACCTTGTGGCTTCTTGCTATGTGGCTGCTGTTTGCTGTGTTAGTCAGTTAGTGGCATGAGCCAAGAATGTCTGAACTGTGTGTGTGCTACCAACACAATGTTCAGGTCTAACCCAAGAATGACTGCTTAAAACACAGGATTTTTATGGTACAAGAAATGGGACAGTTTCCGGACACAGATTAAGTCTAGGGGCGAAGGTAGCCCCGTGGTTAAGAACGTTGGGCCAGTAACGGGAAGGTCGCTGGTTTAAATCCCAGAGAGGACTAGGTGAAAAATCTGTCGATGTCCCCTTGAGCAAGGCACTTAACCTTAATTCCTCCTGTAAATCGCTCTGGATAAGAGGGTCAACTAAATGACTTAAATTACTGGAAGATTTTCAATGTAGTTCTGGATTAAAGAGCAAGCTCAATGGAGAATTCCCATTTGAAAATGATTGTCTGGGAAACTGGCCCTAAATTTGCCTTTTTAATGCTTATTAGAAATGGGTGTTTGACTTGTAATGTGTTACATGTCAGTAGGCTGTTGTCACAGTAGATTTATAAATGTATAACTCTTGAGTCAATACAGAGTGATTTTACTGTGGTGTGGACTATAAACCCTGGTTGTCTGAGAGGTCAAAGATCTACCTGTCACTTTAAAGAGGGTTTGTACAAGGTTGACACAGCCAGTATAGTCATATAAAGTGGATCAGGGGTAGTGAGGTTACTGGTGTACTCCAAAACAACATAGGACTGTAGTGCTGGGGTAGCAACAACACAGCTGCAGCTCAATTTGTTGACTGCTTTTGTGAATTAACCACACACACCTCCCCTCTAGCCAGCTGGTCCCAACAGCCGTATGTACTGTCTCTAACGTAACAGTCTAGTGACCGCCAAGCACACAACAATCATTAATACTCAAAATCTAGTCTGGATTAGTACAACAAATAGACTGATGAACACAACCAGCTGGGTCTGGATCAGAACAACAAATAGACTGATAAACACAACCAGCTGGGTCTGGATCAGAACAACAAATAGACTGATGGACACAACCAGCTGGGTCTGGATCAGAACAACAAATAGACTGATGGACACAACCAGCTGGGTCTGGATCAGAACAACAAATAGAATGATGAACACAACCAGCTGGGTCTGGATCAGAACAACAGACTGAACACAACCAGCTGGGTCTGGATCAGAACAACAAATAGACTGATTAACACAACCAACTGGGTCTGGATCAGAACAACAAATGGACTGATGAACACAACCAGCTGGGTCTGGATCAGAACAACAAATAGACTGCTGAACACAACCAGCTGGGTCTGGATCAGAACAACAAATAGACTGATAAACACAACCAGCTGGGTCTGGATCAGAACAACAAATAGACTGATGGACACAACCAGCTGGGTCTGGATCAGAACAACAAATAGACTGATGGACACAACCAGCTGGGTCTGGATCAGAACAACAAATAGACTGATGAACACAACCACATTTTCAAATTTGCCTTACTAATCACGACACAGGTCTGTTATAGCAGGGACTGTCCGCAGGCAGCTGTCTCTCGGTCTGAAAACTGAGAGGAAATGGGGCTTTTTGAGCAGTATTGAACTAAGTTTCTTGACTTCCTTATTTTGATCTCTAGCCTGGTCCTTTGATACACCATTGTGACCTGAATAAGTGTTCAATAATATATGGATCTAACCCTAATCCTCTCTCTTCTAGGAGGGCTTCTGTAAGTTCTTCCACACAGCAAGAGAGGTGAACCAGGACTCGTCCATGAAGACTGCCCTGTTTGCTGCTGCTGGCGTGGGCATCGCAGGGTTAACCTTCCTCCTGGTCCGCTAACACACAAGCCCTGCTGCATCATCAGTCTCCTTTCAAAGGGGTGGCAGTGTGGTAGGTCTTCAATGGGTTAAATGGTGTCACAACAGGGGCAAAACACTGTCTTGAAAATGAGGGGTGGGGGGAGAGACTAACTTAGGGCCAAAATATCTTTTTTGAATAGTGGATGGGACATGTCCCCCTTCACCCCCATGTGTCACACTGAAGCAGGATTTCATTACATGGTTTAGTTTCATTCATCAACTGAATGTTTACACATCTTTCAGCCCGCAGTAAAACCTTCAACTATTACAACTCTATTATTCAGTCGTACCTAGAGATTGTACCACAACAAACGAAAGGCCTTCTGAAATGATGGAATATGTCATATTATTAGTTTGCATATCTTTCCGCTGTTATGTTATTAAAATATAGTATTTTGTCAAAGCGAGCGCACAGGGACCACATGTTGTGTTGACCACAACTGGACTACTATAGTTGGTTGCATTTTGTTTGACCGGGCAGCTACAAAGATGACCATTTAGATGTCGATGGCTCCTTCATCCCTATATCAGGGCTATTCAAATCCAAGCCTGACCTTCTGAAGTAGTCCTGCTTTTCTGTTATACCTGATCATTAATTGCACCCAACTGGTGTCTCAGGTCTAAAGCCGTCCCTGGTAAGAGGGGAGGAATGAAAATCAACAGTGGAACTGGCTTGTAGGTCCAGATTTCAATATCCCTGACCTATATAGAAATGGGGTGGCATTTGGGACCAACCCCATCATTTTGTCCACTGCTTAGTGTCCTGACTTGTTTTTATTAATGTCCCTCTTGCCTTTCTACTTCAAGTAATGTGTGTGTGGCAAGAATATTTTTTAGTGTAATAAACATACATTAATATATTATATTTATATGAAATAAAAATGTTAACAGTGGCCATCTTTGCATTGCCACTTGGCAGATTTCATTGTTATTTTGTAGTTTTTACCTTTCTCTCTGTCTCGTCATGTTAGACATCCATTTCTGGTTTATAAAAACAGGGTTCTTCTACTCCAGGCCCGGAGGTCCACATTACTGGCCGATTCTTTTCTACCTGCTAATTGATTGATTGGCCAGAGTACATGGGTCCCGTCTCTGGTTTTCATTATCTCAGACGTGTTCAGGTCCTCCAGGCCTGCAGTTAAATATCCTTGGTCTATCTGTGTATGTTTATCTCTGTGTCTGAGATGGTAGGTCATGTTTTTCAGGGCTTTACAGACAGTGGTGCTACAGTGTGAGATGATATTAAGCATGTCTGCATCACAAATGCACCCTGTTCCTTATAGTGCATGACTTATTTATTTGTCTTTTTCTAAATAAAAAGTTTCAGTCATGGAGTTACAGTACTGTCTTTTTGTTAAGAGTGTGAGAGACTGCAGGATGGTAAAGACACTGATAGTCTAGGAGTCCTTTTGGTTTCACTTTGACTTCAGAACTCCTTTCTGGGTTCTTGTTACTGTCACTAGTGTTTATCAGCCTACACACTAGCCCCTCATCTCACCCACTCCTCCCCCATCACAGTCTTGCAGGCCTCGTGCTCCACATCTTGTCTCTTAGAATGAAAGTGCTGACTTGTATCCTGTCACCAATGCAGCTACAGCTATTCTCTACACACAGCTATTCTCTACACACAGCTATTCTCTACACACAGCTATTCTCTACACACAGCTATTCTCTACACACAGCTATTCTCTACACACAGCTATTCTCTACACACAGCTATTCTCTACACACAGCTATTCTCTACACACAGCTATTCTCTACACACAGCTATTCTCTACACACAGCTATTCTCTACACACAGCTATTCTCTACACACAGCTATTCTCTACACACAGCTATTCTCTACACACAGCTATTCTCTACACACAGCTATTCTCTACACACAGCTATTCTCTACACACAGCTATTCTCTACACACAGCTATTCTCTACACACAGCTATTCTCTACACACAGCTATTCTCTACACACAGCTATTCTCTACACACAGCTATTCTCTACACACAGCTATTCTCTACACACAGCTATTCTCTACACACAGCTATTCTCTACACACAGCTATTCTCTACACACAGCCACTGCAAGCCTTCTAAGAAACACAGCCTTTGCTGTGAAAAACACAACTTTGCCTTTCACGGAGTCACATTTGTCTCAGTAGTTTTTGCTAACTGTATTTCTGGTGAACTTTAGAAATCTCAGCCAGTGCTTCCTCCTAGCCAGAGAATTCAGTCCTACGCTCAGTGACGCTACAGCAATGAGACGTGTCTGTCAGTGGGGGGGGGGATTAGATCAGGCCCGAGGGCCGTAACCATTCTGTCTGATCCTTGTCTACCAGGATAAGATGTACGAACAGAGACCGACACCTCAACTAATGGCACTTTGGTCACATACAAAGCTGTGGCTACTGCTATTCTCTATATATAGCCACAGCAAGCCTTCTAGGAAGCTGCAGCTTGTTACACAAGTCAGCACTCTTTATTCTGAGAAGTGTATCGGAGAGAGAAGATGTGGTGCATGAGGCCTGCCACATCAAGATGAGATCAGATTGTGACACTCAAATAGCACAAACTACTAGCTATCGAGATAGTGACTGAGACTGTTATTCAAGAGTCTGTCACTATCTGATCTCATCTTGATGATGGCTACTAGTTTCTGTTATGCCGGCTTTCCATCTGATATACACTTATCCCGTTTATTCTCACACCCCTGAGCCATCGGAAGAGAAGTATTATCTGCTACTTTTTCTCCAACTTGTTTATACTATCAGCACTGTCTGCTGACCCACACTGTACACACAAGCCTTACTCTCTGACTAGCCGGCACTCACCCCAAGCAGCCAAGCAAACCTTGCAAAGGAGTTTGACCCCCTTTCCCTGCTTTCCATACAATGTCTCTCTGTCCCAGACCAGATTTCTGGCTAAGTGACTGTTTAATGTCACCAATAGTCTCTGGGAGGGAGGGGATCCGACGTGTGCGATGGAGTTAAGTGTGAGACCAGCCATTGTATATCTGAACCATCAAAGGGTCTGTATAGCCCTCGGCCTCTCAGAACATGCAAAACTGAGACTGACCTGATTTCCTACCATAAACACATATTCACACATGGCTGAGAGCTGAGCTGATGTTGTCAATGTGTGACTTAAATCCTGTTGACATGTTTTCTCCCAGTAGACTAACAGTAGCCCGTCCACTGCTGTGGTTCATCATGGGGAACTGGCTAACATATTAATGCCCAATTATTATCACTAGTTCTATTGACACTGTCTGTTTAGATGAAGGGGGACATTCTTACTGGCTCCCAGATAGGACTCTCGGGACTAGATCTCAAAAACAAGCAAAGGGAGGGACTGAGAAGGGGGAGGGGGAATTGATGAGATACCAGGATGGAGAAGGTGAGGAATGGAGATGCAGGGAATCAGAAGTCTGGGGGTTTGAGAAACACATGTTAACTCTCTGACCTCAATGACCTTAGACACCCAGTAGAATGATCACTGACCTTAGACACCCAGTAGAATGATCACTGACCGGCTGATGGCTGGGCTGGGGACTGATGCTAGTCATGCTGTGTTTATCTCTAAACTGGACAGGTGACAGTGAATAACTCTAGACTGGACAGTGAATGATATCTATAGACTGGACAGGGGTCAGTGAATGATGTTCGCTCTAGACTGGACAGGGGGCAATGAAGGATGTTCGCTCTAGACTGGACAGGGGGCAGTGAATGATGTTCGCTCTAGACTGGACAGGGGGCAGTGAAGGATGTTCGCTCTAGACTGGACAGGGGGCAGTGAAGGATGTTCTCTATAGACTGGACAGGGGGCAGTGAAGGATGTTCTCTATAGACTGGACAGGGGGCAGTGAAGGATGTTCTCTATAGACTGGACAGGGGGCAGTGAATGATGTTAGCACTAGACTGGACAGGGGGCAGTGAATGATGTTCACTCTAGACTGGACAGGGGGCAGTGAATGATGTTCGCACTAGACTGGACAGGGGGCAGTGAATGATGTAAGCACTAGACTGGACAGGGGGCAGTGAAGGATGTTCTCTATAGACTGGACAGGGGGCAGTGAAGGATGTTAGCACTAGACTGGACAGGGGGCAGTGAAGGATGTTAGCACTAGACTGGACAGGGGGCAGTGAAGGATGTTCTCTATAGACTGGACAGGGGGCAGTGAAGGATGTTCGCTCTAGACTGGACAGGGGGCAGTGAATGATGTTCGCTCTAGACTGGACAGGGGGCAGTGAATGATGTTCGCTCTAGACTGGACAGGGGGCAGTGAAGGATGTTCTCTATAGACTGGACAGGGGGCAGTGAATGATGTTAGCACTAGACTGGACAGGGGGCAGTGAATGATGTTCGCACTAGACTGGACAGGGGGCAGTGAATGTTGTAAGCACTAGACTGGACAGGGGGCAGTGAAGGATGTTCTCTATAGACTGGACAGGGGGCAGTGAAGGATGTTAGCACTAGACTGGACAGGGGGCAGTGAAGGATGTTAGCACTAGACTGGACAGGGGGCAGTGAAGGATGTTCTCTATAGACTGGACAGGGGGCAGTGAAGGATGTTCGCTCTAGACTGGACAGGGGGCAGTGAATGATGTTCGCTCTAGACTGGACAGGGGGCAGTGAATGATGTTCGCTCTAGACTGGACAGGGGGCAGTGAATGATGTTCGCTCTAGACTGGACAGGGGGCAGTGAAGGATGTTCTCTATAGACTGGACAGGGGGCAGTGAATGATGTTAGCACTAGACTGGACAGGGGGCAGAGAATGATGTTCGCTCTAGACTGGACAGGGGGCAGTGAAGGATGTTCGCTCTAGACTGGACAGGGGGCAGTGAAGGATGTTCTCTATAGACTGGACAGGGGGCAGTGGATGATGTTCGCTCTAGACTGGACAGGGGGCAGTGGATGATGTTCGCTCTAGACTGGACAGGGGGCAGTGAAGGATGTTCTCTATAGACTGGACAGGGGGCAGTGAATGATGTTAGCACTAGACTGGACAGGGGGCAGTGAATGATGTTCGCTCTAGACTGGACAGGGGGCAGTGAATGATGTTCGCACTAGACTGGACAGGGGGCAGTGAATGATGTTCGCTCTAGACTGGACAGGGGGCAGTGAATGATGTTCGCTCTAGACTGGACAGGGGGCAGTGAATGATGTTCGCTCTAGACTGGACAGGGGGCAGTGAAGGATGTTCTCTATAGACTGGACAGGGGGCAGTGAAGGATGTTAGCACTAGACTGGACAGGGGGCAGTGAATGATGTTCGCTCTAGACTGGACAGGGGGCAGTGAATGATGTTAGCACTAGACTGGACAGGGGGCAGTGAATGATGTTCGCTCTAGACTGGACAGGGGGCAGTGAATGATGTTCGCACTAGACTGGACAGGGGGCAGTGAATGATGTTCGCTCTAGACTGGACAGGGGGCAGTGAAGGATGTTCTCTATAGACTGGACAGGGGGCAGTGAAGGATGTTAGCACTAGACTGGACAGGGGGCAGTGAAGGATGTTAGCACTAGACTGGACAGGGGGCAGTGAAGGATGTTCTCTATAGACTGGACAGGGGGCAGTGAATGATGTTCGCTCTAGACTGGACAGGGGGCAGTGAAGGATGTTCGCTCTAGACTGGACAGGGGGCAGTGAATGATGTTCGCTCTAGACTGGACAGGGGGCAGTGAATGATGTTCGCACTAGACTGGACAGGGGGCAGTGAATGATGTTCGCTCTAGACTGGACAGGGGGCAGTGAAGGATGTTCTCTATAGACTGGACAGGGGGCAGTGAAGGATGTTAGCACTAGACTGGACAGGGGGCAGTGAAGGATGTTAGCACTAGACTGGACAGGGGGCAGTGAAGGATGTTCTCTATAGACTGGACAGGGGGCAGTGAATGATGTTCGCTCTAGACTGGACAGGGGGCAGTGAAGGATGTTCGCTCTAGACTGGACAGGGGGCAGTGAATGATGTTCGCTCTAGACTGGACAGGGGGCAGTGAATGATGTTCGCACTAGACTGGACAGGGGGCAGTGAATGATGTTCGCACTAGACTGGACAGGGGGCAGTGAATGATGTTCGCTCTAGACTGGACAGGGGGCAGTGAATGATGTTCGCTCTAGACTGGACAGGGGGCAGTGAAGGATGTTCTCTATAGACTGGACAGGGGGCAGTGAAGGATGTTAGCACTAGACTGGACAGGGGGCAGTGAAGGATGTTAGCACTAGACTGGACAGGGGGCATTGAAGGATGTTCTCTATAGACTGGACAGGGTGCAGTGAATGATGTTCGCTCTAGACTGGACAGGGGGCAGTGAATGATGTTCGCTCTAGACTGGACAGGGGGCAGTGAATGATGTTCGCTCTAGACTGGACAGGGGGCAGTGAAGGATGTTCTCTATAGACTGGACAGGGGGCAGTGAAGGATGTTAGCACTAGACTGGACAGGGGGCAGTGAAGGATGTTAGCACTAGACTGGACAGGGGGCAGTGAAGGATTTTCTCTATAGACTGGACAGGGGGCAGTGAATGATGTTCGCTCTAGACTGGACAGGGGGCAGTGAAGAATGTTCTCTATAGACTGGACAGGGAGCAGAGAATGATGTTCGCACTAGACTGTGGACGGGGGGCAGAGAATGATGTTCGCACTAGACTGTGGACGGGGAGTAGTGAATGTCACTAGACTGTGGACGGGGAGTAGTGAATGTCACTAGACTGTGGACGGGGAGTAGTGAATGTCACTAGACTGTGGACGGGGAGTAGTGAATGTCACTAGACTGTGGACGGGGAGTAGTAAATGTCACTAGACTGTGGACGGGGAGTAGTAAATGTCACTAGACTGTGGACGGGGAGTAGTAAATGTCACTAGACTGTGGACGGGGAGTAGTGAATGTCACTAGACTGTGGACGGGGAGTAGTGAATGTCACTAGACTGTGGACGGGGAGTAGTGAATGTCACTAGACTGTGGACGGGGAGTAGTGAATGTCACTAGACTGTGGACGGGGAGTAGTAAATGTCACTAGACTGTGGACGGGGAGTAGTGAATGTCACTAGACTGTGGACGGGGAGTAGTGAATGTCACTAGACTGTGGACGGGGAGTAGTGAATGTCACTAGACTGTGGACGGGGAGTAGTAAATGTCACTAGACTGTGGACGGGGAGTAGTGAATGTCACTAGACTGTGGACGGGGAGTAGTGAATGTCACTAGACTGTGGACGGGGAGTAGTAAATGTCACTAGACTGTGGACGGGGAGTAGTGAATGTCACTAGACTGTGGACGGGGAGTAGTGAATGTCACTAGACTGTGGACGGGGAGTAGTGAATGTCACTAGACTGTGGACGGGGAGTAGTGAATGTCACTAGACTGGACGGGGAGTAGTGAATGTCACTAGACTGTGGACGGGGAGTAGTGAATGTCACTAGACTGTGGACGGGGAGTAGTGAATGTCACTAGACTGTGGACGGGGAGTAGTGAATGTCACTAGACTGTGGACGGGGAGTAGTGAATGTCACTAGACTGTGGACGGGGAGTAGTAAATGTCACTAGACTGTGGACGGGGAGTAGTGAATGTTTGCTTCTCTTGGACTTACTTCATTCTGGGTTTCTTACATTTACATTTAAGTCATTTAGCAGACGCTCTTATCCAGAGCGACTTACAAATTGGTGCATTCACCTTATGACATCCAGTGGAACAGCCACTTTACAATAGTGCATCTAAATCTTTTAAGGGGGGGGGGGGGGGGGGCAGAAGGATTGCTTTATCCTATCCTAGGTATTCCTTGAAGAGGTGGGGTTTCAGGTGTCTCCGGAAGGTGGTGATTGACTCCGCTGTCCTGGCGTCGTGAGGGAGTTTGTTCCACCATTGGGGTGCCAGAGCAGCGAACAGTTTTGACTGGGCTGAGCGGGAACTGTACTTCCTCAGTGGTAGGGAGGCGAGCCGGCCAGAGGTGGATGAACGCAGTGCCCTTGTTTGGGTGTAGGGCCTGATCAGAGCCTGAAGGTACTGAGGTGCCGTTCCCCTCACAGCTCCGTAGGCAAGCACCATGGTCTTGTAGCGGATGCGAGCTTCAACTGGAAGCCAGTGGAGAGAGCGGAGGAGCGGGGTGACGTGAGAGAACTTGGGAAGGTTGAACACCAGACGGGCTGCGGCGTTCTGGATGAGTTGTAGGGGTTTAATGGCACAGGCAGGGAGCCCAGCCAACAGCGAGTTGCAGTAATCCAGACGGGAGATGACAAGTGCCTGGATTAGGACCTGCGCCGCTTCCTGTGTGAGGCAGGGTCGTACTCTGCGGATGTTGTAGAGCATGAACCTACAGGAACGGGCCACCGCCTTGATGTTAGTTGAGAACGACAGGGTGTTGTCCAGGATCACGCCAAGGTTCTTAGCGCTCTGGGAGGAGGACACAATGGAGTTGTCAACCGTGATGGCGAGATCATGGAACGGGCAGTCCTTCCCCGGGAGGAAGAGCAGCTCCGTCTTGCCGAGGTTCAGCTTGAGGTGGTGATCCGTCATCCACACTGATATGTCTGCCAGACATGCAGAGATGCGATTCGCCACCTGGTCATCAGAAGGGGGAAAGGAGAAGATTAATTGTGTGTCGTCTGCATAGCAATGATAGGAGAGACCATGTGAGGTTATGACAGAGCCAAGTGACTTGGTGTATAGCGAGAATAGGAGAGGGCCTAGAACAGAGCCCTGGGGGACACCAGTGGTGAGAGCGCGTGGTGAGGAGACAGATTCTCGCCACGCCACCTGGTAGGAGCGACCTGTCAGGTAGGACGCAATCCAAGCGTGGGCCGCGCCGGAGATGCCCAACTCGGAGAGGGTGGAGAGGAGGATCTGATGGTTCACAGTATCGAAGGCAGCCGATAGGTCTAGAAGGATGAGAGCAGAGGAGAGAGAGTTAGCTTTAGCAGTGCGGAGTGCCTCCGTGATACAGAGAAGAGCAGTCTCAGTTGAATGACTAGTCTTGAAACCTGACTGATTTGGATCAAGAAGGTCATTCTGAGAGAGATAGCAGGAGAGCTGGCCAAGGACGGCACGTTCAAGAGTTTTGGAGAGAAAAGAAAGAAGGGATACTGGTCTGTAGTTGTTGACATCGGAGGGATCGAGTGTAGGTTTTTTCAGAAGGGGTGCAACTCTCGCTCTCTTGAAGACGGAAGGGACGTAGCCAGCGGTCAAGGATGAGTTGATGAGCGAGGTGAGGTAAGGGAGAAGGTCTCCGGAAATGGTCTGGAGAAGAGAGGAGGGGATAGGGTCAAGCGGGCAGGTTGTTGGGCGGCTGGCCGTCACAAGACGCGAGATTTCATCTGGAGAGAGAGGGGAGAAAGAGGTCAAAGCACAGGGTAGGGCAGTGTGAGCAGAACCAGCGGTGTCGTTTGACTTAGCAAACGAGGATCGGATGTCGTCGACCTTCTTTTCAAAATGGTTGACGAAGTCGTCTGCAGAGAGGGAGGAGGAGGGGGGAGGGGGAGGAGGATTCAGGAGGGAGGAGAAGGTGGCAAAGAGCATCCTAGGGTTAGAGGCAGATGCTTGGAATTTAGAGTGGTAGAAAGTGGCTTTAGCAGCAGAGACAGAAGAGGAAAATGTAGAGAGGAGGGAGTGAAAGGATGCCAGGTCCGCAGGGAGGCGAGTTTTCCTCCATTTCCGCTCGGCTGCCCGGAGCCCTGTTCTGTGAGCTCGCAATGAGTCGTCGAGCCACGGAGCGGGAGGGGAGGACCGAGCCGGCCTGGAGGATAGGGGACATAGAGAGTCAAAGGATGCAGAAAGGGAGGAGAGGAGGGTTGAGGAGGCAGAATCAGGAGATAGGTTGGAGAAGGTTTGGGCAGAGGGAAGAGATGATAGGATGGAAGAGGAGAGAGTAGCGGGGGAGAGAGAGCGAAGGTTGGGACGGCGCGATACCATCCGGGTAGGGGCAGTGTGGGAAGTGTTGGATGAGAGCGAGAGGGAAAAGGATACAAGGTAGTGGTCGGAGACTTGGAGGGGAGTTGCAATGAGGTTAGTGGAAGAACAGCATCTAGTAAAGATGAGGTCAAGCGTATTGCCTGCCTTGTGAGTAGGGGGGGAAGGTGAGAGGGTGAGGTCAAAAGAGGAGAGGAGTGGAAAGAAGGAGGCAGAGAGGAATGAGTCAAAGGTAGACATGGGGAGGTTAAAGTCCCCCAGAACTGTGAGAGGTGAGCCGTCCTCAGGAAAGGAGCTTATCAAGGCATCAAGCTCATTGATGAACTCTCCAAGGGAACCTGGAGGGCGATAAATGATAAGGATGTTAAGCTTGAAAGGGCTGGTAACTGTGACAGCATGGAATTCAAAGGAGGCGATAGACAGATGGGTAAGGGGAGAAAGAGAGAATGACCACTTGGGAGAGATGAGGATCCCGGTGCCACCACCCCGCTGACCAGAAGCTCTCGGGGTGTGCGAGAACACGTGGGCAGACGAAGAGAGAGCAGTAGGAGTAGCAGTGTTATCTGTGGTGAGCCATGTTTCCGTCAGTGCCAAGAAGTCGAGGGACTGGAGGGACGCATAGGCTGAGATGAGCTCTGCCTTGTTGGCCGCGGATCGGCAGTTCCAGAGGCTACCGGAGACCTGGAACTCCACGTGGGTCGTGCGGGCTGGGACCACCAGGTTAGGGTGGGCGCGGCCACGCGGTGTGAAGCGTTTGTATGGTCTGTGCAGAGAGGAGAGAACAGGGATAGACAGACACATAGTTGACAGGCTACAGAAGAGGCTACGCTAAAGCAAAGGAGATTAGAATGACAAGTGGGCTACACGTCTCGAATGTTCAGAAAGTTAAGCTTACGTTGCAAAAAAATCTGATCTGATTGACTAAAATGATATAGTACTGCTGGCTGGTGAAGTAGCCTGGCTAACAGTGGCTGCGTTGTTGAAAGTGAAGCTGGCTAGGTGACCTCGACAATTTCTCTAAATTTCTCTAAACTACACAATTATCATGGATACAAGGACAGCAAAGACAACTAGCTAACACTACGCTAATCAAGTCGTTCCGTTGTAATGTAAGTTTCTACAGTGCTGCTATTCGGTAGAAGTTGGCTAGCTAGCAGTGTTAGCTAGCAGTGTTGGCTAGGTAGGAGGACGGCAGCGCGGCAGGCGAAAATAGCTGGCTAGCTAACCGATAATTACTCAAAGCTACACAATTATCTTAGATACAAAGATAGCAAAGAAAACTATGTAGCTAGCTAACACTACACAAATCAAGTCGTTCCGTCTTAATGTAATCGTTTCTACAGTGCTGCTAATCGGTGGCTAGCTGGCTAGCTAGCAGGGTTGACTACGTTACGTTACGTTAGGACGAGAATACCTGGCTAGCGAACCTCGATAACTACACAATTATCTTTGATACAAAGACGGCTATGTAGCCAGCTAAGTAGCTAGCTAAGATCAAACAAATCAAAGATAGCAAAGACAACTGTGTAGCCAGCTAACACTACACTGATCAAGTCGTTCCGTTGTAATGCACTCGTTTCTACAATGCTGCTATTCGGTGGCAAGCTGGCTAGCTAGCAGTGTTGGCTACGTTGCGTTACGTTAGGACGAAAATAGCTGGCTAGCGAACCTCAATAACTACACAATTATGTTTGTTACAAAGACGGCTATGTAGCTAGCTAAGATCAAACAAATCAAACCGTTGTACTGTAATGAAAATGAAAATCAGACCGTTGTACTATAATGAAATGTAATGAAAAGTTATACTACTATTCGGTAGACGGTGGACGTTTGCTAGCTGGCTAGCTGCTGGGCAGATAGCAGTGTGGACTACGATAGACGACGAAATACGATAATTACGCAATTATCTTTGATACACAGACGGTTATGTAGCTAGCTAAGAAGAAATTGCTAAGGTTGGACAAATTAAACCGTTGTACTTAAACCGTTGTACTATAATGAAATGTAATGAAAAGTTATATTACCTGCAGAGCGAATGCAAATGCGACCGCTCGCTCCAAACCGGATGTTTTCTTGTGCTGTGAGTTTGACATCTGCTCTTACAGTAGCTGTGTTACATGTGGCAGATGGGTGTGTATGGGTGTTTAATGTTGTTTTTGGTTTTAAATATACTTAACTACCCTCTCCATTTCTATTGGCCAGTGTAAAGTTCCAACATGCAGTGTGTGTAACGGTGTGTTTGTGTTGTGGTCAGCAGTAGTAGATGAGGGTACGAGTCTATCAGGACCTAGCATCTGCCATCAAGCGGAACATTCCTGATGCGACGGTGACGGGAACCACGGGGCGGCGCTGTAAGTTACACACACAGCTTGTATTACCCTGTCAGATAGTGACGTCACAGCTGTGCTTTACACACAGAACGACGTTACAGAGCCCATCGGACTTCACTCTGATAGTCCATCCATTAGATTTGATCAATACCTCAGATTATTATGTTCTATTCTAAATTCTGGGGACCCCCCTGAGTGGAATTTTTTTGTTGCCCTAGTACTACACAGCTGATTCAAATAGTCAAAGCTTGTTGATGAGTTGGTTATATGAATCAGCTGTGTAGTGCTAATGCAAACATCAAAACGTGCACCCAGGGGGGGGCCCAGGACCGAGTTTGGGAAACCCTGCTCCAGTAGATGAGTGGAGAGCAGGAGGATAAGAGGAGGACAGTGTTTTATAAGATCCTGGGTCCTGACCTGATTCTATTAATGATTGTTCACATTGAAACTAGGGATGTGAACATGGAGACTAGAGTTAGTTAAATAAAACAAGGCACGTCAGTTAAGAACCAATTCTTGAGTGACGGCCTACCCCGGCCAAACCTGGACGATGCTGGACCAATTGTGTGCCGCCCTATGGGATTCCCAATCACGGCCGGTTGTGATACAACCTGGAATCTAACCAGGGTCTGTAGTGACGCCTCTAGGACCGAGATGCAGTGCCTTAGACCGCTGCGCCACCCGGGAGCCCCTAGAGTAATTTCAACGGTCTGTGATTTAAGGAAAATACTCTCATCCTGTCTGGTTTATACTGTTATGTTGTTATTCCTGTTTTTCTTTCAGGATACAGACAGGGATATTATATTAGACTAGCATTTAGATTTATAGTCTAGAAGTTATATTCTACTCAATATAGATCTCTGCAGTTGTACATGTGTTTTTAAGTGATCAAATAAATTAAATCAATCAGTTGGTATAGAGTGTGTTGGGAAGGTTATAGGGGAGCAGGGCACACACACACTGCACTTTACCAGGTAACATCCACACACTCCAGCAGCATCACGGACAGATAAAATCTCATACCGCCTGAGATCAGAGCACCAATCTACCACAGGCTTCCTGTCCAGATCCTCATCTACCAATCTTTCACTCCTTTATCTCTCTATCCCACCAGGTTCTGAATTATCAGAGAAGGAAATATCTGCTCTATACACAAATCAACATCCTACTGCTATTACACAGTGACACACTGGCAGTGCAAGCAGTGGTGTAAAGTACTTAAGTAGTAGTTTAAAATCTTTTTACTTAAATTGTTTATTTGGGGTATTTGTACTTCACTTTACTATTTCTATTTTTGACTACTTTTACTTCACTACATTCCTAAAGAAAATAATTTACTTTTTACCCCAGACATTTTCCCTTACAAAAAGTACTAATTACAGTTTTAATGCTTAGCAGGACAGGAAACTGGTCCAATTCACATAAGAGAAAAAACATCCCTGTTCATCCCTACTTCATCTGATCTGGCGGACTCACTAAACACAAATGCTTTGTTTGTAAATTATGTCCGAGTGTTGAGTGTGCTGTTAGCTTAATATAAGTAATTTGAAATTATTGATACTTGAGTATATTTTAGCAATTCCATTTACTTTGATACTTAAAATGTTGGTAAATGTTAGACTGATGTAAATAATGAGTTTCTCTAATTGGAAAATCATGTCAATGTTTTGCAAACTCTAAATCAATAACCTGAGACAATATGAACTCTATTGGTTCCACAGCAACACATTCAGACAGTTTGTACACGATCTCACTGTTGTTTTCTTTGGTATAACAACAGATCTCCTAATAACATTTTAGAGTAGACATTAACAGATGTAGTAAAACAATAACTTACCAATATTCTATGTGGACTTCCACAGACATGATTCTTCTCTCTAGTGTGTGTGAGTGAGAAATGCGAAAGAGACGTGAGAGCAGGTGGGCACTGTTACAGATAAGCTGAGTGACTCCCCCTCTATCCACCTGTTACTTGAAAGGGCATGGTTAGATGGGGGCCAGAGAGATAGAGGGGTAGAAAGAGTCAGATTCTAGAATATTCCCCAATATGCTGGAGGATATCACAGATCAGATGTATTACAGTGCATTTGACAGAGGCTAATAGAGTGGATAGAATGAATAATAAACAGCTCTAAGTTCCATGGAATACAGTGGTGGTAAAATGTAGTAAAACTCCAAAATGGCAGAGTGGTAATTCCCTCTCCCTCATCACAACTGGATTAAATTCCCCTCTTGGCTGAAGTGTGATCTCTATCACAAGTTTGATCATAAACTGTCATCTTTATACAGCCATATAAAAACGAAAGACTCTACAATAAAATAACACACAGAGGAATAACATTTTTGAGGATAGAATCCAGTCTCGGCCTACACACAAAATCAGATCAAATCAAATCCTTTGACCGCTATAAAGGCCAAGGCAGTATATCTATTGCATCATCACACCCGGTAAGAAAGAAAGTGAAAGAGGCAAAGTGAAGATGGGAAAGATTGCCTGGCACAAGATCCAATAATAACACAACACCAGTAAATGTCCAACAGCACCCCCCCAACACACAAAGTCAATACTAATTGATTCATAGAATTTATGTGATCGTTTAAAAATACACGTACAGCCTATACAACTGCAGAGGTCTACATTGAGTACAATATAATTTCTAGAATGTAAAACTAAACGCTAGTCAGTCTATAATATCTTTGTCTGTATAACACAAGGAATAACATAAGACATGACAGTATAAAACAGAGACACAGGATGAGAGTATTTCCCTCAGATCACAGAGTTGAAATGACTGTAGACTTCATCATGTTGCACATCCTTAGTTTCATTGTGAACAATCATTAATAGAATCAGATCAGGACCCAGGATCTTAAAAAAACACTCCTTCTCTCCCTCTCTTAATATCCACTCATCTATTGGAGAACACACTTATTATCCTTCTTCTTCACTCTCTCAACCTTTCCTCCGCGGCTCACCTCCTTCACCATCGCCACCATCTGGTCAGACAGTAGAGCACATGTTACAGAGAGCATGTAGGAGATAAATCAAATAAAGGTATATTTGTCATATTATATGCACAGGATACACGTGGAGTATACTATACAGTACAATGAAATGCTTAAAGAAATAGTATGACTTGGCTGGGATTGGATCCCATGCCTTATCCATGCTCCCTGATTTAACACTTCTGAACTACTGTTCAGGTTCAGATACTGTAGCTTTACCTCAGACAATACATGAAGATACATTGTGAATATGGTGCCACCTATTGTTTAGAACAGGAATAACACCCACCTCCTTGCTGTCTGGGAATCCTCCTGCCTCCAGTTTAGAGAAGGCCAGTTTACCATTCATTGTTACCTCGAAACTGGCTGTAGGACAAACCATGAGCAGTTAGAATAGAATTTAATAATCTACTGAGGTATTGATCAAATCTAATGGATGGACCATCAGTGTAGTCAGTTGAAGTCCGATGGGATCTGTAACGTCGTTCTGTGTGTAAAGCACAGCTGTGACGTCACTATCTGACAGGGTAATTTTAAGCTGTGTGTGTAACTTACAGCGCCGCCCCGTGGTTCCCGTCACCGTCGCATCAGGAACGTTCCGCTTGATGGCAGATGCTAGGTCCTGATAGCGAGAGTCGTACCCTCATCCACTACTGCAGACCACAACACACCACACCACACACACACACACACACACACACACACACACACACACACACACACACTTTAACATACAATGTTTTGAAGTGACATATTCGACACATTGACGTCTTACATCAGCAGTTACTTACATACTCGGCATGTCACACAGCATGTCATATCTATAACTTTACACTGGACAATAGAAATGGAGAGGGTAGTTGAAATGTTGGTAAAAGTTAGACTGATGATGTAAATAATGAGTTTCTCTAATTGGAAAATCATGTCAATGTTTTGTTTTTGTGTGCAAACTCTTTAAATCAATAACCTTAGGCAATATGAACTCTATTGGTTCCACAGCAACACATTCAGACAGTTTGTACACGGTCTCACTGTTGTTTTCTTTGGTATAACAACAGATCTCCTAATAACATTTTAGAGTAGACATTAACAGATGTAGTAAAACATTAAACAATAACTTACCAATATTCTATGTGGACTTCCACAGACATGATTCTTCTCTCTTGGTAGTTTCTCCTCTGGGATGTGTTTGTGTGTGAGAGCAATGGGAAAGAGACTTAAGGGTGAGCACTGTTACGAACAAGGTGAGTAAACTGCAGATTCACTGGCCTCCATATAACCACGCCCCTCCAGGTAACAAGTAGACTGGTTTATCAAGCCTAGACAGGAAGTGGTTTAAAAAAATCTTCTGCTATTCGACACAGACTTTGAATATACTGTACTCTACTCTCTCTATTGGCCAAAGATCAAAAAGCATTTTGTCTATTTTCACAGAAATTTGCGAACTACAATTTCATAAGAAATAAAAACAACAAACATATGGAAGCCTACTATCACTAATAACTACTACCGCTAACTTATTACTACTACTAAGGCCTAGATTCAATCAGAGCATTAACCAGCGATAGCAGACACCTGCATAGTGGATGACTTGGTAGTGGAACTGTGTTGGAGCTGTCAAATCAGTGAGCAGCTGCTCTGGCATCTTCATGAAGCCACACCTGCCCCCATTCGCTTTATAAGTTCAGAACGAGAAAGTGTAGCCTATATAGAAATAACTACTTTCAAATGTAAAAATCATTCAACAAAATAAGGGTTTTATCATCCTAATCGAGATGTAGATTACATCTCACATTCCAGTGTTGGAACTTAACTCCGTGCAGCCAAGGCAATGTCCAGTTCAGGTATAATGCCAGGAGCCACTGGTGGATTTGACAGCTCTGACGCAGCTCCACCAAACAGCAATGTGGATGTAAAATGAACATATTACTGTACATACTATTATTTTACACAATGTTGCTTTCCACTGGACTTTGTGACAACACCAAGAAGAGTTTCATCACTGTTGATCGATGTTCCTAAACTTCTAAAGATGTAGGTGGAGATGAGGTTTGTGAAAAGGATGAAAGAGTTCCCATCCAGACCTAACTGTAGGGTAAAGGTGTCGGGTTACAGACGAGTAACTGATGAATAGCTGTTGGCTACTGGGTTCTTTACCAGCTGGCGAGAGAGTGTTTCTCTCTGTGGGCGTCTGTCTGCCAGCAGCTGCAGTCTTTCTGAAGAATGTGGGGGCCTCATCCCCATCAGACAGTATCAGCATCATACTGTACAAGGAATGGAACATAACTGTCATTTTATTCATTTAAAATGTTATACAGTAGAACATGTATAGAGTAATAGACCCCTACACTCCCCTGAAAAAAACAGCATCTGCTTCTGCTCAGTAGCAGATATAAGTATCTATAAGATACACTGGATTGGTATTTGCTCATTCAATACGTGATGACAAAGAAATAACAATAATAGTACCAGCATTGTAACATTTAAAAACTATCAGCAATATTCAGTGGACACATTTCAGAAGAGTTCAACACAATACAATTATTACATATATGTACTG
The DNA here is from genome assembly GCF_029448725.1 of Salvelinus fontinalis. NCBI lineage: Eukaryota > Metazoa > Chordata > Actinopteri > Salmoniformes > Salmonidae > Salvelinus > Salvelinus fontinalis. The sequence goes on from NC_074668.1 coordinate 87,891,356, forward strand.
TAAAAGTTGCATTGCAATCTGCCCATATTTTACAAGATTTTCAAATTCATGTGTCTTCTCATTAAATATGAACCACTAATGCCATAATAATACATGTATTTTACATTTATAAAAAAGTATCTGGTGACATTCTGTATAAAGTGTTGCAAATTGTATCTCAGCAGGTTGACCCTTACAGTCTTGCATTACAGACAGACAATGCACTTTAGTTTATACAAGGCAACTTTTCATAGTTCAGAAGTACCATACTGTCTCTTTATGCAATGATATTGTACCTGTTGATAGCCATTTATATATAGATATATACACACTCATAACATATAAACTTGTAGTAAAAAACATCTTTAAAAAGTTTTGTTCCCCATTTACATTTTTTTAATTTTTTGAAATCATCTTGGTTGCTGATTGGCCTTGGTTGGGCAGATACAAAAGTAACAGTTCTGCATGCATGCGTCTCCATGGAAACACAGGTGTGGCTCTTCCAGTTGATTGGATGAGGTGTCATGGCTAGACCCAGCTTTTGTCAAATGAATGAAAAAAGTATATATATTTTTTGCTAACCCTAGATATTTTCCTAACATTAACATAATTCTCCTAACCTGCTGCGTTAAGTCGTTCCAATCTGCAAAGAAAACTCAAATCTGATGCTAATTTGACAAAAGCTGGATCCCTTCTAGCCATGAGCTGTGCGCACTACTTCTTCCTCCCTCCTCTCTGGCATTGGCCAATAGAATAACAGCACCGGCCTCTTCTCTCTGGTTGTGTCCTATAGGATCAGAGCATGAGCCTCATTGAGTGGCGGGTCCCGCTTCCGGGGTCGTGTGATTCGTCCTGAGGCAGCATCAGTTTGTCCGGTGTGTACTCGTTCCGCTTCAGATCTGAAGCGACACAGGAAGAGGAGAGAGATGAGGCAGACAGCCAGGCTTCCATCTACTACATAAAGCTGAAATAACAAATGCCACTACTCCATTGTCCTAGAGCCTTATATTTGAATATGCATTGTCCCCTCTCGCCCACAGTCCTCTGCCCTTATAGCAAAAGATAAGCTCACCTCGTCTCCATAGTAATGGACACACTCGGATGTAAATGGTAAACAAACAAGAGAGAGAATTCCCTACCAGGAAGTTTAAGTTTCCTGCAGCAAGAGTTGCAGTGGTGTTTGGCCCGGAAATTTCTGATGGCGTCGTCTCCCAGGTTGGCAGGACCAAATATCATGTCATATGACCTACAGATTAGTCAAGAGAACATTATTAATTATGTGAGCATTCTAAAAGGTACAAATATAGTGTTGTATGATCTATGGATTAAAATAGAATGGGAGTGTTATAAAATATTTGGAACAAAGTGAAACATGAGTTTTGAATGTGAGAACAAACAGGTTTACACACCCCTTCTCTCCACTCTTTATGACAGACGGATCAGTCAGAATCTCCCCCACTCCTAAAAACACAAAGATAGCAGTTACTAATGGGAGGGACTTGTATTTACAGGATTTTGACCAGCACAACTCTCCCCTGGTGTTCTCATATATTCAGTCACTGAAGGGTCAGGGGTTAAAAGTTAGGGGTTGGAGGTCAGTATTACCTTGTAGGTCCAGCACTAACAGCTCTGCCTGAGTATACTCATATGTCAAGTCACTGAAGCATAGGGTTGCACATTTTGGGGAATATTCAAAGGTGGAAACTTTCCGTGGGAATATATGGGAATTAACGGGAATATGCAAATTAATATTAATACCATTTAAATGTAGATGTTTTTGGCATTGGATACATTTACCATATATGGAGACAGAAACATTTTACATTATAAGTACAGTCGTGGCCAAAAGTTTTGAGAATGACACAAATATACATTTTCAAAGTTTGCTGCTTCAGTGTCTTTAGATATTTTTGTCAGATGTTACTATGGAATACTGAAGTATAATTACAAGCATTTCATAAGTGTCAAAGGCTTTTATTGACAATTACATGAAGTTGATGCAAAGAGTCAATATTTGCAGTGTTGACCCTTCTTTTTCAAGACCTCTGAAATCTGCCCTGGCATGCTGTCAATTAACTTCTGGGCCACATCCTGACTGATGGCAGCTCATTCTTGCATAATCAATGCTTGGAGTTTGTCAGAATTTGTGGGTTTTTGTTTGTCCACCCACCTCTTGAGGATTGACCACAAGTCAATCTGGGGAGTTTCCTGGCCATGGACCCAAAATATCGATGTTTTGTTCCCCGAGCCACTTAGTTATCACCTTTTCCTTATGGCAAGGTGCTCCATCATGCTGGAAAAGGCATTGTTCGTCACCAAACCTTTCCTTGATGGTTGGGAGAAGTTGCTCTCGGAGGATGTGTTGGCACCATTCTTTATTCATGGCTGTGTTCTTGGGCAAAATTGTGAGTGAGCCCACTCCCTTGGCTGAGAAGCAACCCCACACATGAATGGTCTCAGGATGCTTTACTGTTGGCATGACACAGGACTGATGGTAGCGCTCACCTTGTCTTCTCCGGACAAGCTTTTTTCCGGATGCCCCAAACAATCGGAAAGGGGATTCATCAGAGAAAATGACTTTACCCCAGTCCTCAGCAGTCCAATCCCTGTACCTTTTGCAGAATATCAGTCTGTCCCTGATGTTTTTCCTGGAGAGAAGTGGCTTCTTTGCTGCCATTCTTGACACCAGTCTTTGTCTCACTGTGTGCAGATGCACTCACACCTGCCTGCTGCCATTCCTGAGCAAGCTCTGTACTGGTGGTTCCCAGATCCCGCAGCTGAATCAACTTTAGGAGACTGTCCTGGCACTTGCTGGAGTTTCTTGGGCGCCCTGAAGCCTTCTTCACAACAACTGAACAGCTCTCCTTGAAGTTCTTGATGATCTGGTAAATGGTTGATTTAGGTGCAATCTTACTGGTAGCAATATCCTTGCCTGTGAAGCCCTTTTTGTGTAAAGCAATGATGACGGCACCCGTTTCCTTGCAGGTAACCATGATTGACAGAGGAAGAACAATGATTCCAAGCACCACCCTCCTTTTGAAGGTTCCAGTCTGTTATTTGAACTCAACCGGCATGGCAGAGTGATCTCCAGCCATGTCCTCGTCAACACTCACACCTGTGTTAACGAGAGAATCACTGACATGATGTCAGCTGGTCCTTTTGGGGCAGGGCTGAAATGCAGTGGAAATGTTTTTTGGGGATTCAGTTAATTTGCATGGAAAAGAGGGACTTTGCAATTCATCTGATCACTCTTCATAACATTCTGGAGTATATGCAAATTGCCATCATACAAACTGAGGCAGCAGATTTTGTGAAAATTAATATTTGTGTCATTCTCAAAACTTTTGGCCACAACTGCAGACATAATTGCAAATGATTAAATTCTTCCAATAGAAATAAAAAAGATTTAGTTACAAATTTAACTTTAATTAAATGAGTTGACTTCAAATGGGATGATTTCACTGAACAACAAAAGAAATTGAATATTGAATGATCCCCAAAGATCTATCGCATCTCCCAAAAATGTTTTCTACAAACGTCTGTCTGTATAATGATAGTCTAGAAACTAAGGCTTTGGTGGTCTTCCTGTCAGGTGTCATGTCTTCTCCCTGGACCTCCGCAATGTCCACCTCTTGAACATCAGACTCAGAGGCCTCATATTTACTGTTACTTTCAAACCTTGTTGAGGATGGCTCGTTGTCAGTCTCAAAAAGCCAAAAATCTGCCCGGGTGGCCACACATTTTTCAACCCTTGCAGTGGTCAGCCTGTTGCGTGCTTTGGTGTGTGTGTTCCCAAACAAGGACCAGTTGCACTCTGAGGCGGCTGATGTTGTTGGGATTTGGAGGATGATGGGGAAGAGGCTCAGATCTACAAAGTCCCTTCCACCAGGTGGCTGATGAGATATGTTGGCACGACTGCCATATTGCATCTCCATCCCAAAGCCCTTGCTTGGAAGTGTACTTCGCCGACTGCCAAGAACCTTGCCCTCATCCAGGCCAAGGTGGCGAGACACGGTAGTGATGACACCATAGGCCTTGTTGAACTCTGCACCAGACAGGATGCTCTTGCCAGCATACTTGGGGTCCAACATTGTACGCTGCGGCGTGTATGGGCTTCAGGCAGAAGTCTTCACGCTTTTTGATGTTTTTCAGAACTGCAGTTTCCTCTGATTGGAGCAACAGTGAAGTGGGCAGGGCAGTACGGATTTCTTCTCTTACATCTGCAAGCAGAGTCTGAACAGCAGACAGGATGGCATTGTCTCCCTCAATCCGTGCAATGGCTACTGTTATAGGTTTCAGGAATTTCAGGCCGCTTACTACTCTCTTCCAAAATACATCATCCAGGAGGATCCTCTTGATGGGGCTGTCCATATCGGCACACTGTGATTATGGCCATTTCTTGGAGACTCCTTCCCCTCCAGGAAACTGTCAAACATGATGACAACACTACCCCAATGGGTGTTGCTGGGCAGCTTCAATGTGGTGCTCTTATTCTTCTCACGTTGCTTGGTGAGGTAGATTGCTGCTATAACTTGATGACCCTTCACATACCTAACCATTTCCTTGGCTTTCTTGAAGAGTGTATCCATTGTTTTCAGTGCCATGATGTCCTTGAGGAGCAGATTCAATGCATGAGAAGCACAGCCAATGGGTGTGATGTGAGGGTAGGACTTCATGTTTGCAGCATTGTCTGTCACCAGTGCAAATACCTTCTGTGATCCAAGGTCATTGATGACTGCCTTCAACTCATCTGCAATGTAGAGACCGGTGTGTATGTTGTCCCTTGTGTTTGTGCTCTTGTAGAATACTAGTTGAGGGGAGGAGATTATGTAGTTAATTATTCCTTGCCCACGAACATTCAACCACCCATCAGAGATGATTGCAATACAGTCTGCTTTCTCTATGATTTGTTTGACCTTCACTTGAACTCTGTTGAACTCTACATCCAGCAAATGAGTAGATAAAGCATGTCTGGTTGGAGGTGTGTATTCTGGGTGAAGAACATTCAGAAATCTCTTCCAATACACATTGCCTGTGAGCATCAGAGGTGAACCAGTTGCATACACAGCTCGAGCAAGACATTCATCAGGATTTCTCTGACTACGTTCCTCTATTGNAGTCAAAAAACTTCTGATTCCAGGAGGACCATGAGCTGTTGCTATCGATAAGGTGTCTGATTCATCGTTTTCAACTTGAATAGAAGTAGAGACTTTTGTCAGAGGTTGCTTGTTGTGAGCGCTGAGGGAACTTTGTGCACTTGGCCAGATGATTCTGCGTCTGTTGCATTCTTCACATACGATTTGGCACAGTATCTGCAAATGTACACAGCTTTTCCTTCTACATTAGCTGCAGTGTAATGTCTCTACACATCAGATACTGCCTGTTGCATTTTCCTGTTAAGATTAGAAAAAAATGAGTAAAAAATAAATAAATACAATTCCATGTACAGATAAATAGTTAAGCAGTTAGATTAAACAACTCCTTTGTAAGATAAATGTTTTAAAATTAAACATGTATGGAAACAAGTGAATTAACACTCCTCAGTCAGCAGGCACAAGCAAGCTAAAACCCACATGGTAGCAAAACTAACTAGCAGAAATTGTTAACAAGGTAGAAATTATTTAAACATTTTGCTGTAGGCTACTATTTACTAGTTAACAAAAAAATCAAGTATGTCATAAAATATATTCACCCCACCCAGTATTGTAATCAAAATGTACCAGAAAGCATGTAGTCCTTGGCTCAGACAGTGTAGTAGTGTGGGCTCAACAGCATCTCATTAGTGTGCAAGATCTTGAGAATCAGCTGTACATGTGATGGAAGAATGCACTGTGCATGCAGAGGGTTGCAATTCCATTGAATTGGGGATAGTTTAAACAAAATATGCCACAAGACCTAGAATTACCTTATGTGTATCGCACAAAAAAAGGTTCATTATTATAAGCTAACTTTTTTTTAAATGAATTTAAGCCAAAATTCCCAGGCTTAACTTCACATGGAAAATTTCCCAACAAATTCTGGAAATTTACCGTATATTTCCAGACCAATTGCAACCCTACTGGAGGGTCTGGGGTTAAAGGTTAGGGCTTGAAGGTCAGTATTACCTTGTAGGTCCAGCACTAACAGCTCTCCCCGGGTGTACTCGTATGTCCAGTGGCTGAAGGCCAGCATGGTCTCCTCCAGAAGGTTGGTTGGGACAATCTCGTCCCCGTTGTTATTGTTAAACTTCCTGAACTCCCCAGTAATACACTCCTCTATAGCGAACCACTGGCCTGCTGAGTGACAGTACAACAGAAACACCTCCAGAAACCTACAGAGAGAGAGGTAGGCACTGTGTCTTCTGAAATTCATGTTTAAAATGTCAAAAGACATACATTTGTTATGGTTAGCAGCTGACAACTGAAAACAAGCAGCTAAATGAGAAGTGTGCCATATAGCTCTGGTGTGTTCGTTTACCTGGGAGAGTAAGGGATTGTCTTGGGCCTCATTTGGTTGAATGCAAATGTTAGTTTCTGAGCAGCTCTCTGCTGTTGGATTTCCTGTCAAGAAAGAACAAATGAGAGAGAAATGATGCCAGTGAGGTATTTCCACATTGAATAGCCTTGAATAGACCAGAGGAAGGAAGGATAGACAAGGAAGGAAAGAAGGATGCATAGAATGGATGAAGAGAGGGTGGTGGAAATGATCATACATTAAAAAGGAAAACTAACCATAGAGTTGTCCTGCTATGGTGTGTCATTATGAAGAGTGTGTGTGTGTACACAGAGGTGAAGCCAATGACGTACAGTTTATACAGTGCATTCAGAAATTATTCAGACCCCTTGACTTTTTCCACTTTGTTACATTACAGTCTTATTCTAAAATGGATTCAATTATTTTTTCCCCCTCATCAAATCTACACACAATGTCCCATTATGACAAAGCGAAAAAAGGGTTTTAGAAGTGTTTGCAAATGTATTTCTAAACTGAAATATAACATTTACATAAGTATTCAGACACTTTACTCAGTACTTTGTTGAAGCACCTTTGGCAGCGATTACAGCCTCGAGTCTTCTTGGGTATGACGCTACAAGCTTGGCACACCTGTATTTGGGGAGTTTCTCCCATTCTTCTCTGCAGATCCTTTCAAGCTCTGTCAGATTGGATGGGGAGCGTCGCTGCACAGTTTTTTTTCAGGTCTCTCCAGAGATGTTTGATCGGGTTCAAGTCCGGGCTCTGGCTGGGCCGCTCAAGGACATTCAGAGACTTGTCCCGAAGCCACTCCCGCGTTGTCTTGGCTGTGTGCTTAGGATCGTTGTCCTGTGGGAAGGTGAACCTTCGCCACAGACTTTGTTCCTGAGCGCTCTGGAGCAGGTTTTCATCAAGGATCACTTTGCTCCGTTCATCTTTCCCTCAATCCTGACTAGTCTCCCAGTCCCTGCTGCTGAAAAACATCCCCACAGCATGATGCTGCCACCACCATGCTTTACCGTAGGGATGGTGCCAGGATTCCGCCAGACGTGACGCTTGGCATTTAGGCCAGAGAGTTCAATCTTGGTTTCATCAGACCAGAACATTTTGTTTCTCATGGTCTGAGATTCTCATGGTCTGAGAGTCCTTTAGGTGCCTTTTGGCAAACTCCAAGCGGGCCATCATGTGCCTCTTACTGAGGAGTGACTTCCGTCTGGCCACTCTACCATAAAGACCTGATTGGTGGAGCGCTGCAGAGATGTTTGTCCTTCTGGAAGGTTCTCCCATCTCCACAGAGGAACTCTAGAGCTCTGTCAGAGTGACCATCAGGTTCTTGGTCACCTCCCTGACCAAGGCCCTTCTCCCCCGAGTGCTCAGTTTGGCCACTGTGTTCTTGGGGACATTCAATGCTGCAGAAATGTTTTGGTACCCTTCCCCAGATCTGTGCCTCGACACAATCCTGTCTCGGAGCTCTACTGACAATTCCTTCGACATTCACTGTCAACTGTGGGACCTCACAGACAGGTGTGTGCCTTTCCAAATCATGTCCAATTAATTGAAATTACCACAGGTGGACTCCAATAAAGTTGTAGAAACATCAAGGATGATCAATGGAAACAGGATGTACCTGAGCTCAATTTCGAGCCTCATAGCAAAGGATCTGAATACTTATGTAAATAAGGTGTCTGTTTTACATTTTTAATACATCCGCAAAAAATTTAAGTCAAGGGGTCTCAATATTTTCCGAATGCACTGTAAACCCTGGATAGCTGACACTATGTCTTGGCCAATAAGAGCCTTTGAAGCCACCAGGTCGCCATATTCATACTCCTCCTTTCAGGGGTTTAAGTACTGGGAATGAATCAGGGAACAAACACACTGAGTGTACAACACATGGCTATTTCCATGACACAGACTGACCAGGTGAATCCAGGTGAAAGCTATGATCCCTTATTGATATCACTTGTTAAATCCACTTCAAACAGTGTAGATGAAGGGGAGAAGTCAGGTTAAAGAAGGATTTCTAAGCCTTGAGACATGGATTATGTATGTGTGCCATTCAGAGGGTGAATGGGCGAGACAAAAGATTTAAGTGGGGGGGAGACTCAATATTAGGAAGGTGTTCTTAAAGTTTTGTACCCTCAGTGTATATATATATCTCATTGGGTAAAGCGTAGTGTGTGTGAGAGTGTGTTCTCCTCTACCCTGAGACAGAGCAGCAGTACAGTGTCCTCCTTGTAGATGCTCTGCCAGGTCTGGACCACCTCTGGTAGGAAGGACTTAACGATATACAGGTGACCTGGCTTCAGAATGTCATACTCCGACCACGTACACAGCACCTAGAGTACAATAAAATAGTTATAGTTTATTGTCCTCCAGAGAAATACATTATTGTACAACAATGCAACAACAACAAAAGCAACAAACCAATAGCAATACTTTTTAATGTTCAGTTCCATCTCTGTTACATGTAGTGAAGACACTAGACAGTAGTGACCACACACACACACCAGCTGTACCTTGAGTGCCCGTCGCAGCCCCCCTCCCATCTCCTCCTTGCTGAGGAACTCTATCTTGGCACAGAGACCTTTGTGGGCCCAGGAGGACATGCTGTTGTTGATGGTGTTGGGAGAACTCTCCTCCAGACGATACACTGTTACTGGCTCACCTACAGGGAGCAGCACACACACACAGAGAGTGTGGGTGTGTATTAAATACAGAATTGCAGCCACACAGGATAGATGGTTTATAGGTTCAACTGGTTTGGGTGTGTCAGGGGGAGTTGGGATATGCAAAAACACATTTCCAATTCACACCTGTATAATAAAATAGGACAAATAAGCACCCACCAAATGATTAATATTATTTATAGGTTAAAATGGCTTCCTTATCTCCCTTAACTGGCCATGATATGTCCCACTTTATGTCCTCGTTCTAACAGACTGGGTGGGGTCACCTCGTCTGTCACATGTCCAGTTCTCCAGGGTTGGGGTGAGACAGTTCTCTCTCATTGTTTATACATTTCTGTTTACTTCCTGAATTGAAACGGATGTGACCCCAACACCGCAGTCCTTTTGAACTAGATAGACTACAGCTGAGTCAGACAGTAGGACACAGTCCGTGAAAGAAATTGAAACCCGACTCCGTGTGGTGCCTGATGAAATGGACCCAGGCAGCACTGGGGTGAAGGGGATGTGTAATACTGTATCTTACCTCAAGGGGGCACTGGGGTGAAGGGGACGTGTAACATTGTATCTTACCTCTAGGGGGTACTGGGGTGAAGGGGATGTGTAATACTGTATCTTACCTCTAGGGGGTACTGGGGTGAAGGGGACGTGTAATACTGTATCTTACCTCTAGGGGGTACTGGGGTGAAGGGGACGTGTAATACTGTATCTTACCTCTAGGGGGCACTGGGGTGAAGGGGATGCTCTGAGACAGCCTCATCAGGTTGTTACGCTCCACAGCTACAGGGAGGGAAACAAACACACACACACAGAGTCAAATACACACAACATTGGCAGGATGCTACAGTAGTCAAATGACATCCTACTCCATGTAGTGGGGAATAGGGTGTGACTTGAGACTGACTACAGTATGCTTTAAGGTCCAAACCTCACCTGAGTATTGGTAGCTTTCCATTGGCTTGAAAGGGGAACCAATTGCTAAAAAAAAAAAAAAAAAGACAAATAAAAATGTTAAAGTCAGTTATTCAAATCCAATCCGATCAAATCTAAAGTTTAATTGTGATATGCATGGTTACAGGAAGTGTACACAACAACAAAATGCTTACTTGCAAGCTCTCCTCTCATGACTATTGCTAATAAAAGTACAAGTAAAAAATAAGAAAGAAATAAGCATGTAGGGAAGAGAATAAGAATGAAAAAGTAGAGGTGAAGAGGTGAATTCATTTTAGTGGTACAGGGCTAGATCACATCACAATGAGTTAGACGTAGTTAAAGGGATAGATCACATCACAATGAGTTAGACGTAGTTAAAGGGATAGATCACATCACAATGAGTTAGATGTAGTTAAAGGGATGGTTCACATCTCAAGGAGTTAGAAGTAGTTATTAAAGGGAAAGTTCACAGCCACTCACAATCCTTCCTGCTCCCCAGGTGGGCGTGTCTGTAGAGACATGATGCAGCTGAGAGGAAGGAGAGAAAATATCATTTGCCAAAGAAGTGAATAGAGAGGTGAACAGCCTGTTCATCTCAGATAAAGAAATCAGGAACTATCAAGTTACAGTAATAGTACAGACAGCAAGTTCCAATGGACACATACCATTTATACCCGAGTCCTCCCCTGGTGCCCTGCTGAGAGAGAGAACACACAACGGACATTAACCTCCACCTCATAGAGATCATTACATTTGTTGTCGTCTCTACCTTCTTGCCCTTTGTGCTGTTGTCTGTGCCCAATAATTGTTTGTACCATGTTTTGTGCTGCTACCATGTTGTTCTGCTGCCATGTTGTGTTGCTACCATGTTGTTATAGTAATATTGTGTTGCTACCATGCAGTGTTTCCATGTGTTGCTGTCATGCTATGTTGTTGTCTTAGTTCTCTCTTTATGTAGTGTTGTGGTGTCTCTCGACGTGATATGTGTTTTTTTAAATCCCAGACCCGTCCCCGCAGGATGTCTTTTGCCCTCTGGTAGGCCGTCATTGTAAATAAGAATTTGTTCTTAACTGACTTGCCAAGTTAAATAAAGGTTAAATAAATAAAAAACTTGGAAATAACCCATTTTGCATGTACATTGTCATTGAGGATTTCCATCATTTGAAAGTAGTGGGACTTCCAGGTCATCAGGAAGGATCAGCCAATGAATTATACTTGTGAGCAAACATTCCGTAACTGCAGGTGGCAGTAGATCACCAACCTTGGCTTTATACCTGTTCAAACAACACACTCCAAGTAGCAGTATGCACCATTTCAGTTTGTTTACCAACACATAGAAGTAGTAGAAGAAAAAGTACTACTTCAAAATGGAGATCACCTATTAATGAACACATACTAACACTACGGGCAACCATCCACTCCCCATAATAGTTGTGTTGGGAATGTGATTGGAACATTGTTTCCGGTCACCATGGTAACGGTAAGCCAGGCTTGGCCCAGGGTTACGTGGGAACACTGAACTGATCAACAGCCAAGAGATCTACTAGACCCACGGCTGTAAGTGAATTCATCTACTCTACTCTTCCAGGGCTGTAAGTGTAAGTTGACCCCAGCTGAAAAACCAGGAGGATGGTAGGAATGCATGCCAGGTACTTACAGACTGCTGGCCTGAGCTGTCTTGACCTGAGCCCTCTCCTGAGGAGAGGAAAACATGCCAGTTAGTCAGTCATACAGTCAGTCAGTGGTACAGTCAGTCGGTCGTACAGTCAGCCAGCCAGTCGGTCGTACAGCCAGCCAGCCAGTCGGTCGTACAGCCAGCCAGCCAGTCGGTCGTACAGCCAGCCAGCCAGTCGGTCGTACAGCCAGCCAGCCAGTCGGTCGTACAGCCAGCCAGCCAGTCGGTCGTACAGCCAGCCAGCCAGTCGGTCGTACAGCCAGCCAGCCAGTCGGTCGTACAGCCAGCCAGCCAGTCGGTCGTACAGCCAGCCAGCCAGTCGGTCGTACAGTCAGCCAGCCAGTCGGTCGTACAGTCAGCCAGCCAGTCGGTCGTACAGCCAGACAGTCATACAGACAGTCAGTCAGGCATACAGTCAGTCACTCAGTCAGTCACTCAGTCAGTCACTCAGTCAGTCACTCAGTCAGTCGTGGTACAGTCAGTCAGTCGTGGTACAGTCAGTCAGTCGTGGTACAGTCAGTCAGTCGTGGTACAGTCAGTCAGTCGTGGTACAGTCAGTCAGTCGTGGTACAGTCAGTCAGTCGTGGTACAGTCAGTCACTCGTGGTACAGTCAGTCACTCGTGGTACAGTCAGTCACTCGTGGTACAGTCAGTCACTCGTGGTACAGTCAGTCACTCGTGGTACAGTCACTCGTGGTACAGTCAGCCAGTGGTACAGTCAGCCAGTGGTACAGTCACTCGTGGTACAGTCAGCCACACGTAGTCAGTCAGTCACACGTAGTCAGTCAGTCACACGTAGTCAGTCAGTCACACGTAGTCAGTCAGTCACACGTAGTCAGTCAGTCACACGTAGTCAGTCAGTCACACGTAGTCAGTCAGTCACTCGTAGTCAGTCAGTCACTCGTAGTCAGTCAGTCACTCGTAGTCAGTCAGTCACTCGTAGTCAGTCAGTCACTCGTAGTCAGTCAGTCACTCGTAGTCAGTCAGTCACTCGTAGTCAGTCACTCACTCGTAGTCAGTCACTCACTCGTAGTCAGTCACTCACTCGTAGTCAGTCACTCACTCGTAGTCAGTCACTCACTCGTAGTCAGTCACTCACTCGTAGTCAGTCACTCACTCGTAGTCAGTCACTCACTCGTAGTCAGTCACTCACTCGTAGTCAGTCANTCGTAGTCAGTCACTCACTCGTAGTCAGTCACTCACTCGTAGTCAGTCACTCACTCGTAGTCAGTCACTCACTCGTAGTCAGTCACTCACTCGTAGTCAGTCACTCACTCGTAGTCAGTCACTCACTCGTAGTCAGTCACTCACTCGTAGTCAGTCACTCACTCGTAGTCAGTCACTCACTCGTAGTCAGTCACTCAGTCAGTTGTAGTCAGTCAGTTGTAGCCAGTCAGTCAGTCATAGTCAGTCAGTCAGTCATAGTCAGTCAGTCAGTCATAGTCAGTCAGTCATAGTCAGTCAGTCAGTCAGTTGTAGTCGGTGGTACAATCAGACAGTGGTACAGTCAGTCAGTCAGTCAGTCAGTCAGTCAGTGGTACAGTCAGTCAGTGGTACAGTCAGTCAGTGGTACAGTCAGTCACTTGTAGTGAATCACTTGTCAGTCAGTCAGTGGTACAGTCAGTCAGTCAGTGGTACAGTCAGTCACTTGTAGTGAATCACTTGTCAGTCAGTGGTACAGTCAGTCAGTAGTGATTTCAGAACCTGAAGGGGTGTGAGACGTCATACAGTTATGGGACAGTTCTCACCAGTAGTAGTGCAGCTCTGGGGTCTTCGTGGATGAGGATGTCTTCCGCTGACACGCCGCTCCTCTCTCTCTTACTCAGAGCTGCAGACACACAACAACCAAAGACCCTTTCAGTTAGCACACATAGTATACATGTCGTGACCTCTGGCAGGTCTTCTCAGGGTTCTGCAGTGTATTCATGCATCTAGAAGCACAGGTCTATCTTCCTGGACTTACAGGAGTCTGGATGGAGGAAGGAGGGACTCCGGTCAAACTCAGTGAAGCCAGCATACGAGTTGACCATCCTCATATTACCTTGGCCTTCAGGATGACCCTGTAGACAGAGAGAAAGACACACTGGCATCAGTATCTAGGAGCAACTTCCTTCTACTGGGCTCAGCTGATGAGATCAGTTTTCCTGTTTTTCACATAGTGAGGCTAAGGTTAGGATTTGTGAGGACAATGTGTTGGACAGGAAGCCATTAAGGAATTCTGGTTTGTTCTGTGGAAGTGTCTCTGTGATGTTTCATGTAAATAAACTGCTCCGCCCTGGGAGCAATATCCAACTACAACTAACAGGTTCTGTATTTTCAATGGTCATAACATTGACTGACATTCTACCAACCAACAACCACTTCCCAGCCGGGAACTAAGAGCAAGTAAATAACTGCCTCAATACCTAGGAGGAACAGACACATAATCCCACATACTCTCTCACCTGTTCCCTGTGCTGCGTGGCTGGGCTGAGCTGTCTGGAGGAGGCGGCTGTGGAGGAGATGTCTCTGGGGAAGGAGCGCTGCAGGTCCAAGTGCAGGTTGTCTTTATGACCTGGAGGACCGGAACACTGTTAGACAGAGACAGCATCACACCAAGGGTGGCCAACACTTGTCCTGGAAGGCTGCAGAGCTGCAGGCTTTTTTGTTGGGGTTCATTTCAATTCCAATTTGATAACTTCCTGAATTCAAATGGAATTGACCCAAACCATGATCCAGGTCAGGGGTTGGCCAAACCTGGTTCTGTGCCTTAGAGAGAACATCTTAGACCTCTGGGACAGTCACTAAAAGACAGACGGTGCCTCAACCTTTCCATGTGACAAACCCTTCAACCAATACAGATCATTTCAGGAAAGGTTCCAAATCTCAACCAATCAATCAATCCATGGTGATACAGTCACAACTCTGTCACCTTCAACCAGAGGCCAACACCCCAACACAACAATGACATTAGACAAGACAAAAGGTTGACATAATAATTGACAGGTAGAGAAAGAGAGACAAATCTGAAATTGAGACAACAGCGACGAGTGAATTACAAATCTGATCCTAGCACCCTACAGCCCAGGCACCTCTTCCTAGGCTATGTTCCAAATCACACCCTGCTCCCTATGTAGTGCACTACTGCGTTCATAACCAAGTAGAAAGGTGGTAATTACCAGTTGGAGGCGTTCACATATTAATAAATGTATTTTTATGAATAATTCATAATTGTTATATTTGTTACATTTTAATAGTTGACATGAGAGGTCAGCATGTGAGAGAAGTCGGAGCTCAGGGATGATAGACAAGGTTCCCATTAGTAATTATGAGCAGGAGGGGCGTTCAACTGGATCTTTCCCAATGACTGTATATGAATGAACAAAGCCATCTATGATGACGTCACATCAGTCATTCCTATGTGAAGACTAAATGGTGCATTTGAAGCAGAGGAAGTCGGTTTTAGCTTGCTAAGATGCCGTCTACATTGGGGGATTCTCAAGACATAACATGCACAGTTTGAGCCACTCCATGAAGTGATGTTGCCGGCTACGACTAGGGGAGAACGACTGCCACCTCTGAATAGCTCAAGTTGAAGGTTGTCCAGGGTACTGCAGGAAGCAAATAAATTATCCTTAACTTATTCTGTGTGCAATTCCAATAATTGTTTCTATTACACCAGATGTATGTCCTTGAATCAAATATTTAAAAACGTATTCTGTGTGCGATTTTAAAACAATAAATCGGTTCAAGGACATACATCTGTCTAATAGAAGCAATTATTCGTACTATGATTCTTTTGGATAAAAAATATTATCACGAATATTGACCACAAAGATTGATATTTTCCCATTGACTATAATGGGGGATCCTGCAGTATCCCGATCAGCCTTAAACTGCATGGCTTCAATGAAAGGGTTCAATCGTTCGGCAATCTCCCCTGATTTTTCCCAGTGTATGTGGTAAATAGGCCTACCACCTTTCCACTTGGTTATGAATGCAGCCTTCTTCCCTGTTGCTGACTAAAAGACAATTTATGCTTGATCCGAAAATGTGGTCGGAGGCGCCGTATGGATGGTGTGACGCAATTGCAGAGCCTCCGGGGGGCACACAGAGGCCAAATTGAGTTCCGTACCGCATCGCCGTGCGCTTCTCAAATGTTGTAAATTCCGTATAGCTCCGCATTGACTTGATTGGTTGATAGTAGGTGAGGGCGGGAAGTCCTGTATAAACACAAACTCACTTCCTTTACAACAGCTCTGCGCTTCTTGACGAAGCGCAAGAAGTATGAATTCCCTGAATTCTGCATAGGCCGTATTACCATAAATGCTACATGGCCAATGCAGACGTAGGATTGACCATGCAGCGCCTTTGAAGGTCCCCCTTAGCCAAATCAGAGGGTACGTAGGGAAAGTGAAGGGAACAAATTACAAAAGTTGGAGGGCGGGAGTTAGTTCCGAGGTGATTTTGATTCCCAGTTTAAGGCAGACCGCTGTAACCGTTTAGCTGTAATGTAAATAGATGTTGTATATGTAGCATACTAGGATGTGAACTGTATAAGTAGCTAAGAAGAGTTGATGACAGTGACGAGACCAGAGCCCTATACTACAAAGAGGAGTTAGCGAGGTAAGTGTGGTCAACTCGGAGTTACATTTTGGATAACCGGTCATACAAGTGGCTCACCATTTAGCCAGGTAGATTTATATGGCAACGAATCCTTTAGAACTAACCTGATCAGGGGCAGGCTAACTCAGGGCTAACTCCATTTATCCTGAATGAAGCGTCTGAGCCGTGAGTTGTGGACTAATGAAATTAGATTCCCTCCCTCTCGCCAAGACTACATTGTCATCCCCTTCATTTGAGGACGACTGATTAACTATTTTATAACATTGGATTTTTTTCTAGAGTAATATTAAAAATACCTATCACATTACACATTTAGTAATCACAGCATGCATTTGAAAGTTGACGCACAGTGAAACGTTTATGATTTTCTAAAATCATTTTATTGATAGGTAGGGAAAAAGGGGCCTGTGCATGGATAAGCATTCCAAAGCACAAAGACGGCATTCATTTCCAATGGAAGAGAAGCTAAGTGGGCGGGGAACTGTTGGGCAATGCGAGCATGGGCGAGGGACGTGAACAGGGTGGGACCAAAGATGAGGAAACCGGAACTTTATGCAAATACTTTGCGATATCGCGGTGTGCTTGACCAATTTAAAGCTCAGCATAGCTTCCACTCCCTACTGGATTGGCTGTTGATACCTAGCACTACCTAGGTTGCTAGCACCCACACGTGGGCGAAGCTAGCATGGCGAGGCGGTATACAAGTGTAGTTAAAAAACATACTGACAGTGCATTTCCACATAACAAGATGGGGGCAATGAAACAACCAATATTTAACTTTCTAGCACATAAGGGGGAAGCTTGAGTGGCTATCCAAATTATTGTGTTATGTGGAAATGCCCTCTGAGCCTGCTTGCGTTAGCTGCATGATCAAAATCCACCTTAGTGTGGATGAAGCCTGGGCTGGAATGTAGCCAGCTTCAGCTTTATAAAAATCTGAGTAGATCTAGTTTTAAATCGTAGTATACCTCTCAGATAGCGACTCTAAATACTGGCAATTCTACAGTTTCCTTTGGGTCCCGTCTGAAGGTACGATGCAACGCTAGCTAATATTAGCCGCTAGGTAGCCAACACCAGCTAACTAGCTAGCTAGCATAGCAAGCCATCTCCATAAGAGGCAAAGACATGTATATTGTATGTACGCTACCATGTGACAAAATAGTTTAATATCGAGCTCAGATAGCAACCCTAGACACCAGGAAATTCTAGGGTTTCCTCTGAGTCTTGTGAAGAAACATCATCCTGCTAACAGCAACACTAGCCCTCTGTTTCCCACTACCGCACTGGCTAAGGACCACCATCGCCTGCATTGGAACTCCCGCATCCAGAAAATACAAACGCACATTTGCGCACAGAAACGCGAGGGCCGCTCTTCCTCATATAGTCTCTGTTGAGGTACACAGCACAGGCCTGCAATGTAGTAAGACTATATAAAGTTTCAGAGCTCTGAATATATACAGCGCCTCGCAAAATTATTCATCTCCCTTGGCGTTTTTCCTATTTTGATGCATTACAAGCTGTATTTTAAATTGATTTTTATTTGGATTTCATGTAATGGACATACACAAAATAGTCCAAATTGGTGAAGTTAAATTTAAAAAAATTACTTGTTTCCAAAACAAACAAAAAAAACAGAAAATATGCATGCATATGTATTCACCCCCTTTGCTATGAAGCCCCTAAATAAAGATCTGGTGCAACCAATTACCTTCACAAGTCACATAATCAGTTAAATAAAGTCCACCTGTGTGCAATCTAAGTGTCACATGATCTCAGTATACATACACCTGTTCTGAAAGGCCCCAGAGTCTGCAACACCACTAAGCAAGGGGCACCACCAAGCAAGAGGCACCATGAAGAACAAGGAGCTCTCCAAACAGGTCAGGGACAAAGTTGTGGAGAAGTACAGATCAGGGTTGGGTTATAAAAAAATATCAGAAACTTTGAACATCCCACGGAGCACCATCAAAACCATTATTAAAAAAATGGAAATAATATGGCACCAGAACAAACCTGCCAAGAGAGGGCCACCCACCAAAACTCAGACCAGGCAAGGAGGGCATCAATTAGAGAGGCGACAAAGAGACCAAAGATAACCCTGAAGGAGCTGCAAAGCTCCACAGCGGAGATTGGAGTATCTGTCCATAGGACCACTTTAAGCCGTACACGCCACCGAGCTGGGCTTTACGGAAAAGTGCCGTAAAAACACACGTTTGGTGTTTGCCAAAAGGCATGTGGGAGACTCCCCAAACATATGAAAGAAGGTACTCTGGTCAGATGAGACTAAAATTGAGCTTTTTGGCCATCACTGTCTGGCGCAAACCTAACACCTTTCATCACCCCGAGAACACCATCCCCACAGTAGTGAAGCATGGTGGTGGTAGCATCATGCTGTGGGGATGTTTTTCCCATCGGCAGGGACTAGGAAACTGGTCAGAATTGAAGGAATGATAGATGGAGCTAAATACAGGGAAATTCTTGAGGTAAACCGGTTTCAGTCTTCCAGAGATTTGAGACTGAGACGGAGGTTCGCCTTCCAGCGGGACAATGACCCTAAGCATACTTCTAAAGCAACACTCGAGTGGTTTAAGGGGAAACATCTTAATGTCTTGGAATGGCCTAGTCAAAGCCCAGACCTCAATCCAATTGAGAATCTGTTGTATGACTTAAAGATTGCTGTACACCAGCGGAACCCATCCAACTTGAAGGAGCTGGAGCAGTTTTGCCTTGAAGAATGGGCAAAAATCCCAGTGGCTAGATGTGCCAAGCTTATAGAGACATACCCAAAGTGACTTGCAGCTCTAATTGCTGCAAAAGGTGTACTACAATACTACAAAGTATTGACTTTGGGGGGGTGAATAGTTGTGCACGCTCAAGTTCAGTTTTTTTGTCTTATTTCTTGTTTGTTTCTGCGGACGACACTAGAGTGGTAGGCTTGATTACCAACAACGACAAGACGGCCTACAGGGAGGAGGTGAGGGCCCTCGGAGTGTGGTGTCAGGGAAATAACCTCACACTCGACGTGAACAAAACAAAGGAGATGATTGTAGACTTCAGGAAACAGCAGAGGGAGCACCCCCCTATCCACATCGACGGGACAGTAGTGGAGAGGGTAGTAAGTTAAGTTCCTCGGCGTACACATCACGGACAAACTGAATTGGTCCACCCACACAGACAGCGTTGTGAAGAAGGCGCAGCAGCACCTCTTCAACCTCAGGAGGAAGAAATTCGGCTTGTCACCAAAAGCACTCACAAACTTCTACAGAAGCACAATCGAGAGCATCTTGTCGGGCTGTATCACCGCCTGGTACGGCAACTGCTCCACCCTCAACCATAAGGCTCTCCAGAGGGTAGTGAGGTCTGCACAACGCATCACTGGGGGCAAACTACCTGCCCTCCAGGACACCTACACCACCCGATGTCACAGGAAGGCCATAAAGATCATCAAGGACAACAACCACCCGAGCCACTGCCTGTTCACCCCGCTATCATCCAGAAGGCGAGGTCAGTACAGATGCATCAAAGCAGGGACCGAGAGACTGAAAAACAGCTTCTATCTCAAGGCCATCAGACTGTTAAACAGCCACCACTAACATAGAGTGGCTGCTGCCAACATACTGACTCAACTCCAGCTCACTTTAATAATGGAAATTGATCAAAAATGTATCACTAGCCACTTTAAACAATGCCACTTAATATAATGTATATGTATATACTGTACTCTATATCATCTACTGCATCTTGCCATCTTTATGTAATACATGTATCACTAGCCACTTTAAACTATGCACCTTTATGTTTACATACCCTACATTACTCATCTCATATGTATATACTGTACTTGATACCATCTACTGCATCTTGCCTATGCCGTTCTGTACCATCACTCATTCATATATCTTTATGTACATATTCTTTATCCCTTTACACTTGTGTGTATAAGGTAGTAGTTGTGGAATTGTTAGGTTAGATTACTCGTTGGTTATTACTGCATTGTCGGAACTAGAAGCACAAGCATTTCACTACACTCGCATTAACATCTGCTAACCATGTGTATGTGACAAATAAAATAAAATATTTGATATGATACAAATCCCCATAAAATCTATTTTAATTCCAGGTTGTAAGGCAACAAAATAGGAAAAATGCCAAGGGGGTGAATACTTTCGCAAGCCACTGTAGGGGGACTCCAGGTTTTTCTTTAAAGTTTGCAACCGTTTATTGACTGTTATCGAATGTGTATATTTTACTGGTGAATGACAATGAGTTGTTGCTATGAGTTTATGAAGTCTATTGATTGAACATGATGGCATACTGATTGGTTTATTTTGAAGTCTTGATTGAGCATGGTGCCATATTTTGAGAACACACCTGTGGTTATTTCATTTGAGTTAGACCCCATACCACCCCGTTAGACCACTAACAACCATACTTCACCCTGGTTAGGAAAAGGTGTGTTACAGGTGAAAGGTAGAGTGTGATCTGAGATTTTCCCACTGCCAACTTAAACTCAGACAGACTCAAACCTCTGTCTCTGGTAGTTTCCCTGCTGTCACTTCTCAGGGGGGCTTCAGTCCTTCTTTCCCCCTGCTGAGGGGACCCTGGCTGGGCCATGGGGCTTGAGGACCCCACCTCACTGGTCCTACGGCCACGGGGTCTCCTGGGCACCACTGCAGGGGCCAGGGTGCAGCCAGGGAGGGGGCTATTCCTGTGAGCGTCAGCATGCTGCGAGGTTGTGGCCTGACGGGCGGTCTCAGGAGCCAACAGAAGCTCAGCATTTCTGCCCTGCCCATCCATCAGAACTCCTTCGGGTCTTCCCTCATCATCAGAAAATGCCTCATTCACATATCCCTCTGCCCTCCCCTCCCTCTTATACCTCCCTTTCGCCCTCTCCCCTCCCTCACCCCTCCCCTCCTTCTCACCAATTGCCTCCCGTTTCTCAGTGGAAGCAGGCAAGCAAACGGGGCGAGCAATGTCAGAAGTCTTGGACACAACAACAGTGGGGTACACACAGCTAGTGTCCTCGTCTTTATCCTCATAGTTATACTTACCAACAAACGCACCAAACTCTACAGCAAAGGCAGAGGTGGAAGCAGAGATTCTGTCTTTGTCTGTCCCAGCCAGGCTGAGTTCTGGGTGGCTGGAGACAGAGGGCTGGGAGGGGGTAGAGCTGACGTAGAAAGCAGCCCTAGCAGAGGGCACACTGGGCAGGCTGGAGGGGCAGTCGGAGATGCCCACCTGCACTGGACGGGTCAGCTGCCACTGGGTGAAGGAGTGGCCGCGTAGCCGCAGCTCTGGAGGACTGACAGTAGGGGGCGCCGGAGCTGGGCAGAGGGAGAAGGCACTGTGACTGGCACTGGCACTGCCACCCGTGGAGGATCCAGCCTCTATAGCAGCAGTAGCTTGGTGCCCCAGCCCAGCCCAGTCTCCTCTCCGCTCTGGGGGACTGAGCGTCAGTGGCGGGTTTGGATCCACCCCACTCCCAAACAGAGAATCAGCCATGTTGCCCCCCACCACCACCCCGGACACCTGGGGGAAGGAGGAACCGAAGTAGGCGCCCACGCTGCGTTTGACCCCCTTGGATTGAGGGGTAGGGTCCTGAGGGGTCAGGCCGGGGGCAAAGTTTTTGGACAGACTGAGCTCCCTGGTGATTTGGTTGTGGACCTTGCTGGCTTCAGAGGCCCTCTGAGCGGTCAGGGTCTTCAGGGTGTCCACGGTCAGAGCTGACAGGTCCTGAAGGTGGCCGATCTGAGAGTCCAGCGTGTGGAGGGAACGCTTGATGAAGTTCACTCTATTACCGACCTCCTTCAGCTGGATACACATGGTCTCAACCCTGAGGAGAGAAAGGAGAAACACATCTGTTGCCACAGAGTTCACTATTCACTATTCAATTAACCTCCTAGTCCTTTTATGTTATATATACACTATAACTGTTAATGTCAACGCAGGGGTCAAATAAAAACTGGGGTGAATGGTAACTATGGTAACAGTTACCTGTCTGATGTGAGGCGGATGCGCTCTTCGCTCCCTGAGTGGAACTGGTCATTTTTCTCATGGAAGTACGTCTCCACACACTGCTCCTCAAAGTCATGGAGCTTCTTCTGATCCTCCTCCGTTAGAAACAACTCTGGAGGGAAGGAAAGATGGGGAGATGGGAAGGGAGAGGATGAAGAGCTTTCTAGTTTCAACAAGGCATTTCACCTCTTTTACAGATCAACGCAACTACTAGTACACATTTTCAAATAACTTATTGTAGCTGCATATATTTTTGCTGATAAACTAGAGATCCCTGAGACACCTATACATTTTATAGTCTGTTCATACACTACTGGTGTCCCCCAGAGCTCAGTACTAGGGCCTCTCTTGTTCTCTCTGATCACCAAGTGGTTCTGTCATATCCGCATTTTAGAGCGATAAATGGTAGTTCCCGTACTTGGTCCGTAAGAGTGACTGTCCTTCTTCCTCTTGTGACAGATGCAGGAGAAGAAAGAGACTAGGTGGGAGAGGAGGATGAGGGGAGGAGGGAGGACTGGCTTCTCATGGTAGGCCATGACGAAATGATACCTCTGGTACTTCCATACCAGATTACTGATTGACATCACTTGGAGGTACACATTACTGAGGAGAAGACAGAGATGGCAAAAATAGATATACACAGTGATGTAGAAAATATGATAATAATGTTATTAATGAATAATGAGAATAGTATTGGTCACAGAACAGCGCTCTGTGGAACACCGTTGTGTGTGTAGTCTTACTTGAAGAAGGCGATGAGAAGGTTAACTATCAATATGTATTGGACAAAGAGGTAGACTGCTTGTAGGAAAGGTGTGATCCACACTGAAGTGGAGCACAGGGATTTCACATTCGTATCAGTATTATTGGCACACACTGTGGAGAGAGGGGACTGGGTCAGAGACACACACATACGGTGCTTCACACATCCCAACACAAACTTATAAATCACACACACATCCCAAACAACACACAGTGACAGGTGTAGATCATTCACACACACACACACACACACACACACACACACACACACACACACACACACACACACACACACACACACACACACACACACACACACACACACACACACACACACACACACACCTCTAAGCTCCATGGACTGGTTTTGCACAGCCAGATTAAGCTTTCTACTGTCTTTGATGTCTCTACAGATTTTTTTGTCTAGGAGTAAACATAATTTGGGTCAGTAAAACCAGCGACAACCATCTAATTTGTGGAATAACATTTCATTATACTGCACAGTATCTACTGCTACTGTATACATTCTGCTCTATATATCAACAGGTAGTCTCTTCCCACAGCCGCTGTATCTCCCACACAACTGTGGTGGAGCTGCCTGAGTCTGATGAACGAGACAGGTAGCGGCGATTATTATATATTACACAATGTATCTTCCGTAAATATCATAACACACCATCTCAAATGTGCTCTATGCAGCAAATATGAATGTCACTTAGTCACGCAATTATGTCAATAGGAGACTAAGTGAAAAGTCGCCTTAACTGGAAGTTAGGATTTACCCCCATGTGTACAACGTTTACTAAATGTTACAGGATCTGAGGCATTTGACGCTGGTTCCTACTTCACAGTAGGACCGATTCAAAATACTTTTTTTTTGTTGCAGAAATGGCTTCTTGATCATGTGAACTTCATGTGCCTTAATTACACACTTATATGGGATTGGTAAATATGAATAAAAATGTCAAATGTGCCTTGTTTAGCCAAGGAGAAAGCACTGAGCTATACTGGGAGAATACTTACTCAAACTACAGTGTAGGATACGCCATTTTAAATCTCTGAGCCTGTACTTTAAGCAAATCACTTACATTTGACATGCCTCAAGATAAATCTGGACACAATAATCTAAACTAAAGCCCTGATTGGTTAAAAGCTGCTGTTCTCTACCATTGCTGGCTATACCTCCCCTAACAGGGGCCGACAGGCTGTGTCCACAATCAACTCCTAGCCCCTGCCTCCTAAGGACTTAATTACTTATGAAAGAACTAGATAGGCATAGTGAAACATATGCCTATCCAACCAAGGGTCTAGGGTCTCATTCTGTACTCTAAATAAAAAATAATTTCAACACAGCGACTGTGTGAGGTGACTGTGTGGTGCGAGGGGGTGTGGTGCAGGACGCGTTGATTAGACCAAACGTGGGTTTTTGATTGATTTCCAGTGCTAATCAGCTTCTCATGCCGTGGTGAGAATCCTTAAGAAAACTCTTACCATCGTAGTCGTTTATACCAGGCTCGTCTTCCTTACCGTCGATTTCATACGCATACACTTCCCCGTACATCATCCAGTATGGCTGGAAGACCACGTCTTTGAGCAGCGTCCAACTGGGCTCCTCATTTGGGTACAGGATGGCTTTCCGCGGCACGCCATAACTCAACAACACCACCGCCATGATCACCACAATATAAAACATATTGGCCACCTAGAGGAATAATATATACACACACACACACACACACACACATTACAGGCTGGCTTTCTGGGGCATGCCATAACTCAACACCAGCGCCACCTAGAGGAATATATACATTATCACAACAATATAAAACAGCTATCTGTATGAATAGAGACATTACCACCACTATATTAAGGGCATGTGCATGCAGTTAACCAGGTCCAAGTTCTGAAAATAAACATCCAAGTTCCCAGGAAATACTGAGAGAATTTCCGGACTCACAGCTACAGCGCCTCAGAATGAAAAGAACTGGTGCTGGATCCCCGTAGTCCAGGGGTGTCAAACTCATTCCACGGAGGGCCTAGTGTCTGCAGGTTTTTGGTTTTTCCTTTCAATAAAGCCCTAGACAACCAGGTGTGGGGAGTTCCTAACTAATTAGTGATGTTAATTCATCAATCAAGTTCAAGGGAGGAGCGAAAACCCGCAGACACTCGGCCCCCCGTGGAATGAGTTTGACACCTGTGCCGTAGTCTATCAAAACATGTTGTTGATAGTAGACATTACTGCCACTATGTAAAACATGTTGATATATTGAGGTAACTGACAAATGAAAAGGAAACACTTGGGTAAATGAGGGAAACAAAGTGCTCCCACACAGGTGTGGTTCCTGAGGTAATTAAACTATTAACATCCAAATAAAAATGCCCAGTTGCCAATTAGGGGTCTCAAAGGAGCATAGGGGGGTTTAAAGGGTGTGCGTCTCAGTCACCAGATCTCAAGCTAATTGAACATTAATGTGAGATTCTGGAACGGCACCTGAGACAATGTTTTCCAGCACCATCAACAAAACACCATTCTAGCTCCAACAGGGCAGTCAAATCTAGTAATACAATAACAATACACACATAATCCCAAAAAATAATTCACATATCATTAGGAGCCATATCGGAGTCTGGAAAATAAACAACTCCTCCCACTTCCCTCCTACCCTGGAGGGGAACCTGCCACCTATTGGTCACCTCATTCAATGTAATCAACCAGATCATGTCCACCTGAAATAGGTGGGGATACCCCTTTAAAAATACCCCCACCTGCAATCATTAGCCTTTTTCAAACCAAACCAGCATGGAACCCTAGAGATGTGCTATTGACTGAAAACCATCCAATCTACCTTCACACATTACCTAAATAAGTTGGTCAAAAGCTACCTTCCTCTCACCTTGTGTTCTTAAGGGCGCTCCACAGTGATTTCTCAGTCTACGCAAACCAACCTCCGTCGGAAGGCCTTTTACAGATACACCCATTGAGTTGGCTCCCGCACCTCACTTAGTTTCTTTGAGCTATTTTTCAGTGTGTAAGGACAGTATATGAATAGAAAATGTGTATAGCTGTAGTTACTGTATATAGGATGAGCCATGACTAGAATACAGTATATACATATAAATTGGGTATTGTTCAACTGTGTCAAATATATACTACAGGAGAGATTATTTCAGAGAAAATACTGTTCCTTGAGGTTTGTCAGAGTTTAGAGTGATGAAAAGTAGCAAACTGTTCTCTTATGTCTCTTCATTGAGCAGAGCAGCCCAGTGGAGCCGTTGCTATGGATACTTAGAGTACATGCAGAGTGAGATTCGAGTGAGTGACAGAGACGAGCAGCTAAGGGATTTACTAAACGGAGGAAGTTATTTCTGGTTTCGGGCAGGGCCGGCTCTTAATTTGGCAGAAGCCAATGGGGCCTGGGTAGGGTAAGGCCTGAACGTCGCGAGCATGGGTAGGGCTTGGACTTCAGATTAATGCCTGTGCAGGGCTCTAAAAAGTGGGTAAAAACAGTATGTAAACATTGTTAAAGTGACTAGTGTTCTATGTTGGTGTTTTCTTTATTTTGGCAGTTACCTGTACATTGTCAGCTCTATTCATAATATAAATGTCATCGTAATAGACAACTCAATTGTAATAGACATTGACATTATCACTATATAAAATAAGTTGATGTACATTATCACTGATATATAAAACATTTAGATATAAATTGAAATGTCAGCATTGAACCGCCAGCCACCCTAGTCGACTGTTCTCTCTGCTACCTCATGGCAAGCGGTACCGGAGCGCCATGTTGAGGTCCAAAAGGCTTCTTAACAGCTTCTACCCCCACACCATAAGATCCCTGAACAGCTAATCAAAGAGCTACCCAGACGCCTATTTTACGCTGCTGCTACTCTCTGTTTATAATCTATGCATAGTCACTTTAACTCTACCTACATGCACATAAACTCAGCAAAAAAAGAAAATGGCCCTTTTTCAGGACCCTGTCTTTCAAAGATATTTCGTAAAAATCCAAACACTGTAAAGGTTTAAACACTGTTTCCCATGCTTGTTCAGTGAACCATAAATAATTAATGAACATGCAACTGTGGAATGGTCTTTAAGACACTAACAGCTTACAGACGGTAGGCAATTAAGGTCACAGTTATTAAAACTTAGGACACTAAAAGAGGCCTTTCTAATGACTGAAAAACACAAAAAGAAAGATGCCCAGGGTCCCTGCTCATCTGCGTGAACGTGCCTTAGGCATGCTGCAAGGAGGCATGAGGACTACAGATGTGGCCAGGGCAATAAAATGCAATGTCCGTACTGTGAGACGCCTAAGACAGCGCTACAGGGAGACAGGACGGACAGCTGATCATCCTCACAGTGACAGACCACATGTAACAACACCTGCACAGGATCAATACATCCAAACATCACACCTGCGGGACAGGTACAGGATGGCAACAACTGCCCGCGTTACACCAGGAACGCACAATCCCTCCATCGGTTCTCAGACTGTCCGCAATAGGCTGAGAGAGGCTGGACTGAGGGCTTGTAGGCCTGTTATATGGCAGGTCCTCACCAGACAGACATCACCGGCAACAACGTCGCCTACAGGCACAAACCCACCGTCGCTGGACCAGACAGGACTAGCAAAAAGTGCTCGTTACTGACGAGTCGCAGTTTTGTCTCACCAGGGGTGATGGTCGGATTTGCGTTTATCGTCGAAGTAATGAGCGTTACACCGAGGCCTGTACTCTGGAGCGGGAGCGATTTGGAGGTGGAGGGTCCGTCATGGTCTGGGGCGGTGTGTCAGAGCATCATCGGACTGAACTTGTTGTCATTGCAGGCAATCTCAATGCTGTGCGTTACAGGGAAGACATCCTCCTCCCTCATGTGGTACCCTTCCTGCAGGCTCATCCTGACATGACCCTCCAGCATGACAATGCCACCAGCCATAATGCTCGTTCTGTGTGTGATTTCCTGCAGGACAGGAATGTCAGTGTTCTGCCATGGCCAGCGAAGATCCCGGATCTCAATCCCATTGAGCACGTCTGGGACCTGTTGGATCGGAGGGTGAGGGCCATTCCCCCCAGAAATGTCCGGGAACTTGCAGGTGCCTTGGTGGAAGAGTGGGGTAACATCTCACAGCAAGAACTGGCAAATCTGGTTCAGTCCATGAGGAGGAGATGCACTGCAGTACTTAATGCAGCTGGTGGCCACACCAGATACTGACTGTTACTTTTGATTTTGACCCCCCCTTTGTTCAGGGACACATTATTCCATTTCTGTTAGTCACATGTCTGTGGAACTTGTTCAGTTTCTCTCTCAGTTGTTGAATCTTGTTATGTTCACACATGTTAAGTTTGCTGAAAATAAAAGCAGTTTACTTTTTTTGTTTATTACCTCAATTAACCGGTACCCCCTGTATATAGCCCCGCTATTGTTATTTTACTGCTACTGTTTAATTATTTGTTACTTTATTTTTCTACTTATCCATTTTTACTTAACACACTTTTCTACTTAACTTCTTAAAGCATTGTTGATTAACTTTTTATGGCTGGGGGCAGTATTGAGTAGCTTGGATGAATAAGGTGCCCAGAGGTGCCCAGAGTAAACTGCCTGCTACTCAGTCCCAGTTGCTAATATATGCATATTATTAGTATATTTGGATAGAAAACACTCTGAAGTTTCTAAAACTGTTTGAATGATGTCTGAGTATAACATAACTCATATGGCAAGCAAAAACCTGAGAAAAAATCCAACAAGGAAGTGGGAAATCTGAGGTTGATCGTTTTTCAACTCATTCCCTATTGAAGATACAGTGGGATATTGTTCATGTTGCACTTCCTAAGGCTTCCACTAGATGTCAACAGTCTTTAGAACCTTGTTTGATGCTTCTACTGTGAAGGGGGTCCGAATGAGAGGGGAATGAGTCAGAGGTCTGCCAGAGAGCCACGAGCTGGCCACGCTCGTTCACGTGAGAGCGAGCTCTGTTCCATTGCAATTCTGAAGACAAAAGGAATTCTCCGGTTGGAACATTATTGAAGATTTATGTTAAAAACATCCTAAAGATTGATTCTATACTTTGTTTGACATGTTTCTATGGACTGTAACAGAACTTTTTGACTTTGTCTGCTCCTAGTGAACGCGCTTCGTGAGTTTGGATTTGTTTAACAAACGCGCTAACAAAAGGAGCTATTTGGACATGAATGATGGACATTATCGAACAAAACAAACATTTATTGTGGAACTGGGATTCCTGGGAGTGCATTCTGATGAAGATCATCAAAGGTAAGTGAATATTTAGAATGTTATTTCTGACTTCTGTTGACTGCACAATATGGCGGATATCTTTTTGGCTTGTTTGGGCTCTGAGCGCCGTACTCAGATTATTGCATGGTTTGCTTTTTCCGTAAAGCTTTTTTGAAATCTGACACAGTGGTTGCATTAAGGAGAAGTGTATCTAAAGTTCCATGTATAACACTTGTATTTTCATCAACATTTATGATGAGTATTTTTGTAAAATCACCAGATGTTTTTGGAACTACTGAACATAACGCGCCAATGTATACTTACGATTTTTTTATATAAATATGAACTTTATCGAACAAAACATACATGTATTGTGTAACATGAAGTCCTATGAGTGTTATCTGATGAAGATCATCAAAGGTTAGTGATACATTTTATCTCTATTTCTGCTTTTTGTGACTCCTCTCTTTGGCTGGAAAAATGGCTGTGACTTGGCTCTGACCTAGCATAATTGTTTGTGGTGCTTTCGCCGAAAAGCCTATTTGAAATCGGACACTGTGGTGGGATTAACAAGAAGTGTATCTTTAAAATGGTGTGAAATACTTGTATGTTAGAGGGATTTAAATTATGAGATTTCTGTTGTTTGAATTTGGCGCCCTGCACTTTCACTGGCTGTTGTCATATCGATCCCGTTAGCGGGATCTCAGCCCTAAGAAGTTTTAAGGGCTCGTAAGTAAGCAACTTCACTGTAAGGTCTACACCAGTTGTATTCGGCGCATGTGACAAATACAATTTGATACAGTTGAAAAACGATTTTGTATTAGTAAAGCATTAGGGGAAAAAATAACTCACCATTTTACCGATCATCATGACATACGGTCCTGCTTGCTGGTTGACTGCCAGAATATCTAGGAGTCTCACGTACCAGAAGATGATATTCAAGCAATACACAGTCCGGCCTGGGACAAGCACATCCTCTCCTCCGATCCTCAATCCAAAGCCCACAAAGAAGGTGACAATAGCCAGGAAGTCTGAGAGGTTAAAATAGTCACTGAACCAGACTTTAACCTTCTGGCTAATCTTCCCAGCTTCAGACATAAACATCTACAAAGAAACAGAACAGACAATAGGACATGAGTGCATCCAGTGAACTGAGAGCTCAAATCAAATCAACAATGGAAACAAAGTGATAGAAATGGAGAGATATTCTATCATGAATTTGGAGTCAGTACTTCTCTGTTTAAACTGTCAACTAGAAGAATAAGGAGCTTGTTTAAAGCAAATTGAACTAAACAAAATGGTACTGAATCCTCTGAGAGACAAAGATAGCTGGGTAAGTGTCTTGTCCTTCTCATACAAATGAAGTCATAGGGTCCATTTCAAATGGCAAAAGCAGTGCACTATATAGCAAATACAATGCCAATTGGAACATAAACATATTGATGCAGGGAGCAGCATTAGCGTACCTCTCGTATCTTCTCGATGGCGGAGGTGAATATGTAGAGGATGACCACCCACTCTTGAGGAGACGGAAACTCGGGCATCCGGACCAGAACGACAAACGAGTACAGCATCAGAAAGCCCAGGTACGCCAGCTATCCAGGGGAAAACACACACACACACACACACACACCTTTACACAGGCTATTATACGGACCCACAACACACACCTTTACATACCATACACAGGCTATGATACAGACCCACAACACACACCTTTATATACCATACACAGGCTATTATACAGACCCACAACACACACCTTTATATACCATACACAGGCTATTATACAGACCCACAACACACACCTTTACATACCATACACAGGCTATTATACGGACCCACAACACACACCTTTACATACCATACACAGGCTATTATACAGACCCACAAACGTACACCAGCTAGCCAGGAGACACACAACACACACGAACCTTAAATTATGGTTATCACGGTACCAGTACCGCGATACTAGGAAGTAAGGAAGGAAAGGAAAAATGAAGCAGACTTAGCTACTTGAGGAAAACAGTCCTAATGTTGGAAAAAAACGACCTTATGTTGTCACTGAGTCACATTTGTTTATTTTGCAATCTATAGCACACACTGTTGTACAACAGCACCACAGAGTGAAGTCTGCTTTGTGTTTGTTTTGGTATTGTAGTATTGTGATACTGGTATTGTAGTATTGTGATACTGGTATTGTAGTATTGTGATACCAATATCGATACTGGTAACACACACGCACTCTAATACAGAAAGTACCAGGTAAGCGTAAAGCTGATTGAAAATGCTTCTTTATTGTTACTAAACCCTTGTCCAAGACAATGCACAAGGCCCATATTTAAAAAGTGTCCCCCGATCCATATAATCTTATTTAAAATCTATATCAACCCTTCTCAAACCTTTTCTCAGAGACCCCCAGATATTCCATGTATTTGAACTATTCCAGAACTAGCACACCCGAATCAACTAGTTAACTTATCATCAAGCCCTCGACCAGGTAAAACCGGTGTGCTAGTTTAGCGCCGTCAGAGGAGAGGTTTGAAAAAGTCTGATCTGTAGGGGTCATTATGACCTAAAAGGCTAAACTGATCCTATATCAGCAGTCCTACTTTGTTCCTGCTTTGTGACATACCCCCAGGTCTTTTTAAAGGTGAACACTGTGAGCCTGACTAGTGAAGCATGAAGTGGAGGAAACGACAGCATTCAACAACACCTCTCAGCCATTATACAGACCCACCCTAGACATCAGTCATTCTAACTATGGCCCGGGGGTTAGGTAGGGTGTGTGTGGCTGTTGGAGGGCCGTGACTAAACTGAGACTGATCAGTGTGGGGATCAGTGCTGACTGAGGCAGGCAGGGTTATTATGTGGAAGCAGAGATCATGTGACAGACATGCAGTGAGAGCTGGATCATTGTGTGGCAGGCAGTATAATTATGTTGATTTTGATTGTGGGGTAGATAAGCATTGATCTGGGTACAGCAGCTATAGTTATGTTAAGGACTGTTCTACTGATGCTATCAGAACATGCAAATGAAGCCAGGGCACCTGGAAAACCACCTGAGGGTACGTGTGTGTGTGTGTGTGTGTGAAGTATGCAGGGGGTGGGAGGTAGAGCTCTGGAAAAGTACACACACGCCCCAGCCTCCCTCTGTCCTCTCAACATGAACACGTTTCATGTCAGCCCTCACCGGTCTCAGAGTACACACACTGGGCGAGTTGTGCTCATTTTTAGACCGTTACATTACATTGCTTCGAACGGGAAATCTCCACCCACCCGGGACACAAAGCGATGCAAAACAAACTCATCCACACACACAGAGAGGATACAGGAAATATCCCACGAGGAGAAAGGAAACATCCCTTCCATTCAAGCTGCTTAGCGGCTCCACAG
Source organism: Salvelinus fontinalis (assembly GCF_029448725.1). Taxonomy (NCBI): domain Eukaryota; kingdom Metazoa; phylum Chordata; class Actinopteri; order Salmoniformes; family Salmonidae; genus Salvelinus; species Salvelinus fontinalis. The sequence goes on from NC_074668.1 coordinate 87,924,099, forward strand.
GGGAAACCTTGGTAGTCAGAACTCTGCTGTACCATTAAACATAGTAAGGCCCAGAGTGTCTGCTAGTCAGCTCACATGGAGGGGGTAGAGCCAGGGGTTAGGGTGTCATACCGTGTTGAACCAGAACTTGACGATGGGGGCGTGGTAAAAGGCGTAGAACTTCCTGGTTAGAGGAAGTCTTCGGGAGCGGACCTGTGTCTCCGCCTCATCCTTCACCTCCACGGTGTCATCCGCCTTCGCCTCCTGGAACACGTCCTGGAGAAGATTCATGTTTAATAACGCCTCTTTAATAGACTGTATAGACATGTATGCATATGTATATGTCCATATATATACATGCAGACTGAAAACAGACCACAGCACCAGAAATTAAGAAACCATGAATTAACAGAACTGCAGTCCAACCCTCTCTCTCATATAGCTACCCCTCATAGCTAAACCACAGGACCATCATAGCTACCCCTCATAGCTAAACCCCAGGATCATCATAGCTACCCCTCATAGCTAAACCCCAGGACCATCATAGCTAAACCCCAGGACCATCATAGTTACCCCTCATAGATAAACCCCAGGACCATCATAGCTAAACCCCAGGATCATCATAGCTACCCCTCATTGCTAAACCACAGGACCATCATAGCTACCCCTCATAGCTAAACCCCAGGACCATCATAGCTAAACCCCAGGATCATCATAGCTAACCCTTATAGCTAAACCCCAGGACCATCATAGCTACCCCTCATAGCTAAACCCCAGGACCATCATAGCTAAACCTCAGGACCCTCATAGCTACCCCTCATAGCTAAACCCCAGGACCATCATAGCTACCCCTCATAGCTAAACCCAAGGATCATCAGAATACCAGTAGCACCAGTGTACTTGCCAGAACAGACACAGTAAGATAAGAAAATACAACATAAAGTAAGATAACAGATGAGATGAACTCTGTCATATTGATTCTGACCATCTGTATGTTGTCGGTGGTGTTCTGGAAGTTGTGTTCGCTGTCCTCCATGGTCATCTGATGGGCGTCCTGACTCTGAGGGATGTGGGACATCTCTGCCTTTGTCTTGTACTCCAACAGGAGGATGGCAGGAGGCACAAGGATACTGAGGATCACCTAGAGATATATACATTATTATATTAATATTAGATTTTTAAAATGTATTTATTGTATATGTTTATTTATGTTTACTCAGGAGGGACCAGGATAATGAGAATCACCTGGAAAAACATAATACATCTATAATTCCCATCCAAGCACAGAAACCTGTCGAACACTATTGTGTGTGTGTGTGTGCGTATGTATATACACTGCATTGCTGGGCAGTGTCACCTTGTACCAGGAGTTCTTCCTCATGTTGAGTCGTCCCATCCACATGTCTGACAGCAGCAGCTGGGTACAGGTGTGAGCCACGAAGGGTCGTAACCGCGACGACACGGCCAGCTTCAGACAGGTGCTGTTACTCCAGTTCTTCAGTTCGTAGGTCAGCAGTTTCATCGCCATGGTTTCATCCTGTCTGAACGACTGCTCCAGGAGGTCCACTGCTAGGGTGCCAAATTCACTATGAAATAATAATCATCATCAACCCTACATTACTCCAGACATCATCCCTCTGAACATGACACACACATACCACGGTATCAAACTCACTGAAAACATCAAACATCAGTCACTTCACTCACAAAAATAGTCTGATCCATTACATACTAATACTCAGTAATACTCATACTTCAAGTAGCCTTGAGTGTTAGTGACTACTAGTAGTAATACATCATACTTGGAGTACTTAAAGTATTAGTATGTTATCTGTCACATATTATAGTAGTCTTGAGTATTAGTGAGGATTTTAGTGTCCTAGTTATTTGGTGTGTAATGTGTCATACTTGGAGTAGTCCTTGAGTTCCTGGGAGGTGTCGTCGACGACGTCACTCTTCTTGGCCTCATAGCCCATGGAGCGACAGAGTTTACAGGCCACCAGGGCCTTGGCCATGCTTTCCTCCCCATGCTGCCAGAAGAACAGAGACATCTTCTGCCTATTCATCAGGACGGCCCACATCAGCAGCTCATTGAACGGGTACGGGAATCTGCGTGTCTCCGGGTCGTCGATGTCAACTATCTCCTCCTTGGCTTTTTTCTTGGACTGGTCTGTCGCCGACTCCAACTAAGAGGGAGAGGGGTGGGTGTCAAGAGGGGGATTTGAATGTAATCTGATGGCTCAGTTCTGTGGGTTTGTATGGCTGATTGTGTGTGTGTGTGTGTGTACGTACACACCTTGGGTTTGTAGTGATTTGATTTATTTCATTCATGCTCGCAGTCAACAAGAATAATGCAGAATGCAGTTACATTCAGACAATAGTTCAAAAACAAGACACTACACTAAATAAAAAAGGTACCATCTTACAAGAAATTACAGTTTAAAGTGACACATTTTGTTATTGAAAAGTCTGGTGGCAGATGTCAATGGTAGAATTTTTCAGCCTATTTTTCCTTGCGTTGATGCTGGACAGTTGGTTCTGGTTGCGGAGGACTCTGCCAGTACTCTCCCCTTCTCTGTGGTAGGAGATCCTGCAGACGGTGGTCAGGTTGGTGCATGTCAGTGACCAATCTTACTGCTGCTTGCTCTCTCCATGGCTGTAGTGGTGGAAGGGTCAGTGGGATGTCTCTGTTTTTGTTATTATCTTGCTTGTCCTTTCCTGTACCCTATCCAGTGCAGCATCTTTGTGCAGCCTACCAGCAACACACTGGCATACTCCAGGCATGGTCGGATTACATTGGTATACATTTCCACAAGGTCATCAGTGGACAGGCTGTTTCTTGCCATCACACAAGTCACAGTGTGTTCTCAAATATGACTCTTCACGTTGTGCGTGTGTACCTTGGGTTTGTATGGCTGTGCAGTCTTGATGAAGTGGTTGTGCCTGGTCTTCTCCTTCTTGTCGGCCTGGATACTGAACGACTCTTGGCTCTTCCTCAGGTGGGACCCAGGCCCTGCAGAGTGGCGACCTGACCTCTGGAGAGAGACAGAGAAAAAGATAGAGAACTGTTTACTTTCACCATTACTCTAAATGAATCAATCAGTGAAAGATCAAAATAACCTGTGTGAACAATGAGTTTAACCCTTGACCCTGAAGCAAACTAACGGTTTGACCTTTTATCTTCAACCCTCAACCCTAACCGTTAACCCTTACCCTGCTGTTGCCATGGAGATTGTTGTAGATGATCCTGAAGCGTTTCCTGGTGTAGTTGCACCTGTAAGTCCCGCCCATCAGGTACTCTATCACCAGGCCAATGTCAATTAAGGTCATCTTGTAGTTTGGGGGGAGATTACCCTGGAAACAATTAGTCATAGTGAGCCATACTAATCAACAACACCATCAATTACTATTGTTCAAATTAATTCAAACGTTGACAATCAATGGTTGACAAGAAGTCAAAGACGTACCTGTTTGACATCCCTTACGAGGTTGAAGAGCGTGGGATTGGTAGGGGATTGTTTCTGGAACAGAAGAGACACAGATAAACACGATGCCCAGCAGGACCATGGATAAACAGACTGTTTAGAAATGATTTGACAGAATACGAATCAAACGTTAGATTTGAGAGGTTGCACTTGTGATGAGAACAGTAATGGTACCAGCATAGAGCCCTGTGGAGCCGTGTGTGTGTTACCGTGTTGTATAGCTCCCCCAGCCGTGTGTGTGTGTGTGTGTGTTACCGTGTTGTATAGCTCCTCCAGCCATGTGTGTGTGTGTGTTACCGTGTTGTATAGCTCCCCCAGCCGTGTGTGTGTGTGTGTTACCGTGTTGTATAGCTCCTCCAGCCGTGTGTGTGTGTGTGTTACCGTGTTGTATAGCTCCTCCAGCCGTGTGTGTGTGTGTGTTACCGTGTTGTATAGCTCCTCCAGCCGTGTGATGGTAAGGAACCTGTGCATGCTAACTCCATTCTCAATCAGGAGCTTCACAAACTCCACACGGTCCATCACTAAGGCATCCAGCATGGCCTGCTCCAACGAACCCACCTGCGCGCACACACACACACACCTCTCAACAAGGATCCAACATTGATTGCACTAACAATGAATAAATACACCAGACCAGTTCAGACTAGTGAAAATAAACAGTCTACTGGCAGCCTTGCTGTAGTCTGTCCCTTGGCTCATATAGGACCACTGATTCTGGAGTGGCTAGCTTAGGAGATATTTGGGGTTTAAATTACATTTGTTCATTTAGGCTGATACTGATGAACAGCACATTCATAATAAATGCAGTCTTGACAGACAGCCAGCCACATAAACAGAGAGAGACAGCCAGCCAGCCAGAGACAGAGCCAAAGAGAGCCAGCCAAAGACAGAGACAAAGAGAGCCAGCCAGCCACATAAACAGAGATAGCCAGCCAGCCAGAGACAGAGACAGAGCCAAAGAGAGCCAGCCAGCCAGCCAGAGACAGAGACAAAGACAAAGAGAGCCAGCCAGCCAGCCAGAGACAGAGACAAAGAGAGCCAGCCAGCCAGCCAGAGCCAAAGAGAGCCAGCCAGAGCCAAAGAGAGTCAGCCAGACAGAGACAGAGCCAAAGAGAGCCAGCCAGCCAGCCAGCCAGCCAGAGCCAAAGAGAGCCAGCCAGAGCCAAAGAGAGTCAGCCAGACAGAGACAGAGCCAAAGAGAGCCAGCCAGCCACACACTGATAGACGTACCAGTAGCTGCTGTCCGTAGACAAACACATGGTTCTTGGCGATGTCCACCCGGTCCCAGGCCAGAGTCAGAACCAGCTGGTCAAACGCAGACTCATTGGTGCCTGGAGGAGCAGCACACAAATCACATGTTATTGGTCCCATGCGTCAAATACAACAGGTGTAGACTTTCCTGGAAAATGCTCACTAGCGAGCCCCTTCCCAACAATGCAGAGATAAAAAGACAAATATTTGCTAAATAAAAAGGAAATAGTAACAAACACATTAACGAGGCTATATACGAGGAGTACCAGTACTGAGTCAATGTGCAGGGTTACCAGGTAGTGTGTAGTATGTACATGTGGATAGGGTTAGAAGTGACAAGGTAATCAGGATATATAATAAACAGAGTAGCAGCAGCGTAAACACACACACATGCACAGCATATATATATATATATATATATATAACACACACATCACATATATAACACACACACAAACTAATTGCTAGGCAAAGCCACATGAATTGTGTGTTTCCTGTTGACTTAGCTGCAGGATTTAGAGAAGAAGGCCAGGGGGAGACAGTACAGAAACAACCATACAGAATAATACAGATGAATTACCATACTAAATCACCACTACTGTTTTACACAGAACCATATCCTAACATGGGATCCAATGTACACTCTAACCATCCATATAAACCCATGCATGAAGTCAGAGTTACACACCAAGTTAGTATTCTAGTGGATGAATGCTAAACAATCCCTCTCAGGGGGCTCCTGGCACATGTTTTCATATGGTTTGGGAGTGCCCATGGGTTTTACATTTCTGAAGTTGTGTTTCATCCGCTCTTTGTGACATAATGGGTAGAAATGTACCATGTTCCCCATCTCTTTTATTGTTAAATGATGACACTACTTTAGACCTATCTGTCAAACAGCGACATATTTGGCCTCACGTTGGCAGGCTCCTCATACTTTAAGCAGACAGCAGTGTCTGCCATCATTCATGGATATTATAAACATGGAAATATATGTAGGACTCACGCATGGGGCGAGTGAAAGTCAACATATGACTCTGTAAAAAGACTGCTATTGTGAACCACTAATCTAACTTGGGTTGGGGAAGTCCTGTGGGTGGGTGTGGGATGGGAACTTTGTCTTGTTCGGTCTTGTCACTTGTTCCTCTGTCTATGTGTACCCGTTTTGTGTACCTTATTAAAAATATAAATAATAGTGCATACTAATACACAGTCAAATACAACTACCATAGAGAGAGAATTTCCTACAGGATTTCCTTTTGGTAAAGTTTAAAGTTCAAGTCGTATTTTCAGGATGTAAATCCTGATGTGGGAGACGGGACATTTCCATATTTACTAACATGTCTCTGTAACCTTCTGGTTCATCTGATATGTTTATGGAAGAAATCTTAATGTAACTGTCCAAAGAAAATCTCACATTTAACAGCTCCATCTGTTAACTCAAACCCAAATCATGTTGTTGACTTATACTCTTCCTATACTCATGTGACCAAAGCATAAATTACAGAAAAAAACACTTGAAAAACCCCACCTCAAAGTTGTATATCAAACAGAGCGTTTCAAAAATGCTTGCCATTTCCTCATAGCGGACACGTCTTATATTTCCTCATAGAGGAGACTTCTCATTATCACAGAGATGGCTCATTAGCTGATGTGGCTAAACCAGCCATTTACACCCACACCATTCTGTTGTTGCTGTAAGCCCATACCATTCAAACACAGACAAGCTGCTTTTTAACATACATACAATTAATTATAGGTCATATTTCATAGAAATCTGGAAACACTGGACAGCTATTTTAAAGGTATTTCCATATGCTTGTGTATGTATCCTTTAGGGTCTAATGAGCTAATTAGACCTTCTATTGAGGATGTGTTACTGGTTGACCAAGACTAATGCTGGTTTGACAGGCTTATATTTTCCTGCTGGCTGGGGATCTATTATGCTCAGTCAGAATGTCCTGAACTCTTGACTGACTGGACTGGTTCCTCTACTACGGGATCTACATAGCTGGTAGACAAGCTGCGTGGGGCGGACTTTGAACACATTCCTGCATTTGTCTGAACTTCTTATTCAATGACAGATGACCACTGATAGATAGACATACACACATAACTACTGAATACACAGGGACAGACTAGTTCATGTGAATACCTATCCTTTCAGAGCTCTCTCTTGCCCTGTGTCTTAGAGCCAGATCGGATAGAATTAAGAAAAGTGAGAAGAGGACAGATTTATGTGTTGTGAGAATGGGGTCTCAGAGTATCTAGCAATAAGCCCCTCTGACACCCACAGGGAAACCCCAAAAGAGAGCAAGTGAGAGAGCGAGAGAAAGAGCACGAGAGAGAGAGCGGCAGGACAAGAGATAGTGAGAGAAACAGAGGACGAGAGAGAGATAGCGAGAGCAGGAGTAGAGGGAGAGAGCTCAGGAGTAGAGGGAGAGAGCAGGACGAGAGAGAGCTCAGGAGTAGAGGGAGAGAGCAGGACGAGAGAGAGCTCAGGAGTAGAGGGAGAGAGCAGGACGAGAGAGAGCTCAGGAGTAGAGGGAGAGAGCTCAGGAGTAGAGGGAGAGAGCAGGACGAGAGAGAGCTCAGGAGTAGAGGGAGAGAGCAGGACGAGAGGGAGAGAGCAGGACGAGAGAGAGCTCAGGAGTAGAGGGAGAGAGCTCAGGAGTAGAGGGAGAGAGCAGGACGAGAGAGAGCTCAGGAGTAGAGGGAGAGAGCTCAGGAGTAGAGGGAGAGAGCAGGACGAGAGAGAGCTCAGGAGTAGAGGGAGAGAACAGAACGAGAGAGACAGGCAGGGAGGGAGGAGAGAGTTGACTTCTCAAAACATATCTATAGTATCAGTTTCAAAATGAAAACATAAGTGAAAACTTTGGCTACACAACCCACTGTCTCGCCCTTCTGTTTTATTATTATGATCTTTTCATTTGCCCTCTCCCTTTCTCTAGGAGGTCAGAGGTCAGAGAGGAGTCATGGGCACAGATCTTCTGTCAGTCAAACAGCAGGACACTGAGATGAAGTTACCCATCACACACACACACTACACACGCACCTTTCAGTAATGCCCTCAGTATGGCCACATCGATATCCTGGTGGTCCTCAGAGCCGATATGAAACACAGTGATCTGTCATTCAGAGGAAGGAGAGAGGGTGAGAAAACCCACATGGTCATTAAAAAATCTAAACTAATGCAATACTTTCTGGTATTAATGAAAAACGATAAGCATTATCAGTATCATCCGTATCTTTATATTAAATCAGACTATGAACTGAAGACACAGTACGCATTGTAGGATTCAGCTTTCTCTTAAAATTAATTCAGTATTTGTTAAGGATCCCCATTAGCTGTTGCCAAGGCAGCAGCTACTCATCCTGGGGTCCAGCAACATTAAGGCAGTTACATACAATTTGAAATATTACATGACATTACATTTCAGAACACTTTACCCAATATATTTAGTCCACTACTCCACTATCACATATTTACAAAACAACATCCATGTGTACATGTGTGTCTTATGTGTATGTGTGTCTGTGCCTGTGTCTCTTCACAGGCCCCGCTGTTCCATAAGGTGTATTTTTATCTGTTAAAAAAAAAATCTGATTCTACTGCTTGCATCAAATACCTGATGTGGAATAGATTTCCATGTACTAACTGTGAGTTAACCATGTGTTTACCAGTTCTTTGCTCTTCATACATTCCATAAGGGTCTGGAAGAGGTGCAAAGCATCGCTGTGGCTGAAGTTGAACGTCTTTTTGATCGTAGCGATGATTTCCGTCTCCACACCGTCAGGTAGACCCCTGAAGGGTTAAACGAAGTTACATCCACGATCATTCCTCTAAGTAACGGTCCTAGCACAGAACCCTGTGGAACCCCATTATATGTGGTGCAATCTGTTAGAAGAATGTGTGTCTCACCCCCCCTCCTCAGTCTGTTTGTGGACGTAGGCCAGTATGTCAGCAGCACGCCCAGTCCCCTCACAGACCACCACCGGAACAGGGGGAGTCTCCTGAAGGTACTCCAACACCGTCAGAATTACGTTGGGACCCCCCTCAAATATCAGCGCTACCACAGGAACACCCTGACCAATTCCTGGGGGGGGGAGGGAGAAAGAAGGACAGAGAAAGAGAGAGAGACAGAGAAAGCCAGAAGATCACTAAATATGCTGTTAAGAACATTGGAAACATCTCAAATATCAACACTGTATGTTCATCTAGATGCTGTATTCTATTGGTCTCTGTGATGACAACAGGAAAGCAGTAAAGGGTTACCAGAGAGACATGTGACAGGTCTTAAAGCTCCATTTTAAGAGGGTGTTTCAGCAGGTCAGCGGACTGCCACACCATAATAACAGTGGGTGTACATACTGTATGGGTGTCTGCCTAGGCTATTTTAATAATAGGGGATCTAAGGTTATTGTGATAATAGCCGGTCTCTGGTAACTGCCTCTGTCACACACTGGCACTTAGAAGCACCACACAGAGACAGAAAAGGCCAGGGGAGATACAGCAACTACAGTAGACACTGACTGATAGACTTCTTTTGCTAATCTTTATCAAGGGTGACAATAATTTTGGACCTGACCATTATTCTTAGACATGGCCTTCCGGTGTTAAAGTACTCTCAACACACAGCCACATGCCTGTGGTGGAAAAAATAATTATAAAATGTTACGTTTGGATCCTGGATGCTAAATTGGTTGATAGTCATTAGTTATTTACGATAATCCACAGGTAATGTTTGTTAACAGTGCTATTTGAATTATCACTGCGCATTGACTGTCACAGCCCAGCCAGGCAATTCCAAAACTTTCTCTCTACCGGAAACAGCATCTTGACATTATTTCCCCATGTTTCTAGCCTAGCATTTGGTTTGCAACAGTGGGGGTTTGTCTAAACCCTGCAGTCTGCCTCTCTGATCTCTGCAACAATGTTGGAATGCAACCTTCAGCGTGCAAAATGAGAATGAACGTGTCCGGACGAGACAGACAGCTTCTCTGAGCCAGGGGAATTCATGCAGGCCCAGTCCTGGCCGTTCTGCCGCCCTAGGCGAGAAAAAATGACCGCCCTCCTCCTACTCCAGAAAAACTAGAATAGTGTAGCCTACAGCGACAGCCCACAATGCAATTTTATGAATGCCCATCCATGTACTACTGTTTGTAAAACAGGTAGTTGCATTGGTTTATTAGCCTAATCCTGATTCCTGACCAAGGTTTAAGACTAATCATTTTGTCTATTTAAGATCTGCATATGAGATACCCAAGACTATCAGGAGTTATGAGTCCATTTTCAGTGAGAATCCATGTGTTTACACAGCCGGAAATGCAGAAGTATTTTCTTCTTTGCTGTCATCAGCTCGTAAAAAAAATGGACAAATAGGCCTACAATTGATTCATGACAATTTAGCCCCCGGAGTGAAACTCCCGGACAGCAGCCGTGAGTAGCCTAATTTAATTCCATATTGTCCATTTTATTTGGACCCATCCTGGTTTTAGGATATTGAATTGCATTTTTATTTAATAGGGCTATTTGGTCAAAGAAACGTGCTTGATGTAAAAAGAAGTGTCTGTCTCATAACATTGTCATAAATATGGTCTCCAGTCCGTAGGCAACAGAAAAACCACAGGTTACTACTCGTTCTACTATAGGCTACATGATTAATGTTGTGACTTGAGTGTTGGTGGAGCGTCGCAGCTCATCTCCAACAGCACCCTGGAGAGGCATGCTGGGAATGGACAAGCTAAATATTTTGCAACCCTGACTATGGCAAAGTGGGCACTCCTTATCATGGGGTGGTATCATCGCTTACCTAAACAGCCGTATGCCATTGGGCGAGATACGTTTTCATTGTTTTGGGCAGAATTATGTGAGGCGTTATGTGTTGTTGGAGGTGCGTCTTGGTCACTTTAGCTCCTAAAATGCCGCCCTCGTCAATCTGCCGCCCTAGGCAACCACCTAATCCTGCCTAATGGGCGGGCCGGCCCTGTTCATGCATCAGCATTATTATTATGGATATATCCAAAGAAATGGCAATAGAAACAAAAGGTGAAACAAACAAACATGTAGATAGTTTGCTGTCATTCCAGCTGCTTGGTGTGATTGTGTTAGCTTTAGTTGCTTAGCTAGAAAAGGAAATATTGCTAGCCTGCATAGTAACCTTTATCAATTAGAACGGACGACCAGTCCACTTGGCAAGCTAATGTGCCAATAAAACAAACAAAATGTGCTTTTGGCAAGCAACCACATAAATAGAACACACAACTGGGGTTTGTCCAGACACTATCATTGGGGGGAAAGATTAATAAAATTCATTTACTAATTTTTTTGTTTTATGAAAACATGTTAATCATTTTTTTTTTTATTTTTTTTTTTTAAATATGTTAGTAATCATTTTATATAAGCAATAAGGCACTCAAACCTGTAGATTATCATGAATAACACACTCAAACCTGTAGATTATCATGAATAACACACTCAAACCTGTAGATTATTATGAATAACACACTCAAACCTGTAGATTATCATGAATAACACACTCAAACCTGTAGATTATTATGAATAACACACTCAAACCTGTAGATTATCATGAATAACACACTCAAACCTGTAGATTATCATGAATAACACACTCAAACCTGTAGATTATCATGAATAACACACTCAAACCTGTAGATTATCATGAATAACACACTCAAACCTGTAGATTATCATGAATAACACACTCAAACCTGTAGATTATCATGAATAACACACTCACACCTGTAGATTATCATGAATAACACACTCACACCTGTAGATTATCATGAATAACACACTCACACCTGTAGATTATCATGAATAACACACTCAAACCTGTAGATTATCATGAATAACACACTCAAGGGTTGTTTCCCGGCACTCCGCTTCCCACTGTGTTTAAGAACAGCCCAAAATTGTGTGTAATTCACTATAATCCACGATTCTCATGCCTTATTGCTAAAGTATCCTCTGCAGTTTGATGTGTTTATCGTGTGTGTGTGTGTCTCTCTTACGTGCGTGTATCCTCTGCAGTTTGATGTGTTTTTCCAGCTCGCGGCGTAGTTCGACCTCAGCTCCGTACTTCCCCACCGTCCCATCATCCACCAGTAGGAAGTGGGAGTGGAGGTTGTTCAACACGTTGAGCTTGGATAGTGGGTTCAGCAACGTCTGGTAGGGGGCTACAACCTGGAACATACGCACACACACACTTTACTCTGACTGGACAGCAGATCTTCTTGACCACTTAAAATAAATACTGGGTAAGTAAGTATTGTGATGTGCTTGTTTGTGTGTGGGGGGTTTTGGTTTCACTATCCAGAAGTCCTCACAAGGATAGTAAAACAAGGAAAATGACATTTCTCCGGTCCCCACAGGGAAACAGGCTATTTTAGGTTTAAGAGTTAGGTTTAGAGGTTAAGGTTAGGGAAAATAGGATTTTAATCAATTGTTTGGTCCCCACAAGGATAGTAAAAAACAAACTTTTGTGTGTGTGAGTGTGTGTTCCTCACGTCTCTCCCGATGAGGTCATTGCGGTTCTCAATGACGCCCCAGGGAGCGACTCCAATTGTACAGATCTTCCTTGACGATCTAGAACAGTGTTCCTTCAACGCATCACCCACATGTTTGGCAACACCTGGAGGTCAGGGGTTAAAATACAACCAATCAACACCAAGCAAAACAGACTAGTGTAGTTGTCAGGACAACCAACTCTGCTGTAGCTGAGTGTTACTATCAGGACCAGTCAGAATAAACACCAGTCTGGTTAATTAACCCACTAAGTAATCAGTTAAACACTGTCATTAAGTAAGGAGTCAAACATTATCATTAGGTCTCCATAATGAGTTAAACACAGTATATAGGTTCCAGTAGTGCTGGGATGGAGAAACACAACTCTGCTAAGACAGAACACCCGACTTGTGTGTCTTTTACCTAATAAGAACAGTAAGTCACTGTGTGTGAGAGAGTTTGCGCGAATCTGTGCGTATGTACGTTTTTCTATGCCCGTGTGTATCACCTGTGTTAACCCCTCCTGTCAGTATCCATGCCCCGGTGGTGACAGCCGCTTTGATCAGGCCCTTCCCCACCACCTGTTTGATTCGGGGGTGCAGGTCAAAGTTCTGGATGCCTCCGTGGACAGAGATGAGGATCTTAGGAAGCTCCATCTGCCACTCATTCAGCATCAGCCTCAGGATGCTCTCTGGCCTGCTGTCATGGGACAGACGCACATACTGGGGACAGGAGAGGAGTGGAGAGGAGGGGAGGAAAGGAGAGATTGGAGGGTTTGAACTTCTCATGTACAAACTTCATGTTGCAGTCCTTTCAAAATACACCCATCTTTAATTTGAAGTTTGAACTGGAGCTTAACATTATTAATGATGTTCCAATGTCAACACTTGGGTCTTTGAGGGTCGATTTCCCGGACCTACACGGACATGCTTGATACATCATCACCATTAAATGTGTCAATCTGGGCCATGGAAAGCGGTCATGAACGTACAGTGAAGGATATTCTCAGTCTCACAACCCTTTCACTTGTTCCAAGGCATAATAAACCTGTAGTTTTAAGAGGGGGATTTGCCCGTATTACAGTCACTGCTGTTTCTAAACTATTACACTAAATGGCGTTGTGATTATATTCACCTACTTCATGTAGAATAACCACAATAATAACCACTTATTTTAGCCCAAAAGGGATGGAGGTGACTCATCAAAAACATTGCATATGTTTTGCAAGGAATACACAGGCCTAAGTTAGTCTGAGGTAAAAGTGTTTTGCTAGGTGGTGTATAGGTGTCTGCATCCCAAATGGCACCCTTTTACCTACATAGTGCACTACTTTTGACCAGAGCCCAATGGGCCATGGATGCCATTTGGGACCCACCCACTGGCTATGGAGGCAGACTAGACAGGCTAGGCTGCTCAGCTCAGGGAAGAGTATCCAGAATGCTAGGCCAGGCCAGGTCAAAGGATGTCTTATAATGTATACCTTGGAGCTGGTTTGCCAGCCAGATTAAACCTACTAAGTAGCCAAATATGTGGCGATGGCCAGAGACACAATGTGACTGAGACACTGGTTTGATTTGTTGTGCTAAGCGTTTAGAGAGTGTATGTCTCTGTGAGGTCCACCATGGAGATGTGAGAGTGTGTGTACGTGTACGTGTGTGTGTGTGTGTGTAAGCTTCTCTCCACCCTACCTTGGCTCTGTAAGAGTGCGACCCTCCCTGGAAGTTAACGATGCCGTAAGCGTCTGTAGGGCTCTCCTGTGTGTGTTTGTCCACAGCCCACTCCTCCAACTCCGGCTGCACCCCACCCTCTGCCCCCCCACCCAAGTTCACGTCTGAGTACTTCATGGCCAGGCTGGCTGTAAACCCAGCATGCTGCCGTACCAGCCGACCACAGCAGCATCTAGAGGAAGGGGGGGGGGGGACACCGAGATAAATATTATTTTACACACAGACACATCAGAGCCTCATATGAATCATCAGCTTTACCCCTCTACATTTCTATACAGTGACACACACAGGGCAGTCTGGGTCCTGCTTTCCCATACACCCTCTCTTTCCTGACACACAAAGCCTGGAAGGTAATGGTTTCTTTTCAGGACCGGGGTGTAGTACTGTACTATATACAGTACTTTATAAAGTGGAGTACTATATACACAATACTTTACAGTGGAGTATTATATACAGTGGAGTACTATATACACCGTAATATACAGTGGGGTACTATATACAGTACAGTGGAGGCTCCTTAGAGGAGGAAGGGGAGGACCATCCTCAGTGAATAAAAAAAATAATAGTAATGTTATCCTTTTTAGATAAAACTATACTAAATATATTCACGTGTCACAAAATAATTGATTAAAACACACTGTTTTGCGATGAAGGTCTACAGTAGCCTCAGCAGCACTCTGTAGTGTAGCACCATGGTGTAGCCGGAGGACAGCTAGTTTCCGTCCTCCTCTGAGTACATTGACTTCAATACAAAACCTAGGATTCTCAAGGTTCTCACTCCCTTCCATAGACTTACACAGTAATTATGACAACTTCCAGAGGACTATGTTGACTGACATTGGCTAATATGGTGACAACGACATAGGCTATGTGTAGAGGTTAGCGGTTATGATATAAAGGTTTGGCATGGAAAGGTTTTTTCGCCTGGTCACAGACAGCTGATGTGTTGTGCACTGAAGCCCACAAATGAAGGGAAAAGGTGAGCGGAAGAAAGCGCATAGATTTGAGAAGGAATTAACGAGCAAAGTGATCATGCTATTTGTATGTGGCTGCTATGAAAGTGAACTGTATTTGCGTGTGATCAGGGGTGTATTCATTCCGCCGAAAAACTTTCTTAAACTGGAGCAAACGTAACGGGGATACACATACATTCATTTGTCCAATAGAAACTCTTGTTTGCAACTATTGGACTAATGATTACAGTTACACACTAGATCAGCTAGATGCAGGCAAGATTGTGCAAGGCGGTATTGAATGAGACACTGTGTGTCACCTTGATTACTCTAATTTTTCTCTCGACCTGTTGTACATTGTAAACTTTCATTCATACGATAGGTTGTAACAACCTCATGATGGGTATAGGGACAATTTGAGTATCATGTAGTAACCTAAACTATGTTACATTGAGTTGGGTGAATGGCATATGAATGACAGTCATCAAATATGCTGTAACAGAAATAACGGCATGCTCATAAAAATATTGTAAAAATCGTCCTTCCTCATCTTAAAACGACACCGACCGCCACTGATACAGTACCATATACAGTGAAGAACCATAGGCGTGGAGTGCAATAGACTAGGCTACACTTCCACACAGAACTTTAATACCAGTTATTGTTTATGTCAGTACAGTATTTTAGAAGAGGTTGGTTGAATTGAGGAGGTCCCAGGGTCTTGAGTCAAGGACTGGGCTCATGTCTGTCTGAGAGACCAGAATAGGGCCAAAGACTCACCTCACCAACTGCTGGCAGATCTGACATCCTGGAAGGCATCTGAAACAACATCAACAAAAATCTTCACATTAGACTATGAAGTAAAATATAAGTATTATACATACACTACTGTTCAAAAGTTTTAGAACACCTACTCATTCAAAAGGTTTTTCTTTATTTTTACAATTTTCTACTATATTGTAGAATAATAGTGATGACATCAAAACTATGAAATAACACATATGGAATCATGTAGAAACCAAAAAAGTGTTGAACAAATAAACATTTATTTTAGATTTGAGATTCTTCAAAGTAGCCACCCTTTGCCTTGATGACAGCTTTGCACACTCTTGGCGTTCTCTTAACCAGCTTCACCTGTAATGCTTTTCCAACTTCACCTGTAATGCTTTTGCAACCCAGCTTTGTCCGTGGGACTGATAGTGAAGCGTGATTCATCACTCCAGAGAACGCGTTTCCACTGCTCCAGAGTCCAATGGTGGCGAACTTCACACCACTCCTGCCGATGCTTGGCATTGCGCATGGTGATCTTAGGCTTGTGTGCTGCTGCTCGACCATGGAAATCCGACTTACAGTCCTTGTGCTGACGTTGCTTCCAGAGGCAGTTTGGAACTCAGTAGGGAGTGTTGCAACAGAGGACAGATGATTTTTACATGCTACACACTCGGTGGTCCCGTTCTGTGAGCTTGTGTGGCCTACCACTTCGCAGCTAAGCTGTTTTTGCTCCTAGATGTTTCCACTCAGAGCTCTGGAGTTCTTCTGTAGAAATGGGAGAACCTTCCAGAAGGACAGAGAGCTCCTCGATGAAGTCCTGAGCGCTCTGGAGCAGGTTCTCAGACTGGGGCAAAGATTCACCTTCCAACAGGACAACGGCCCTAAGCATACAGCCAAGACAACGCGGGAGTGGCTTCGGGAAAAGTCTTTGAATGTCCTCGAGTGGCCCAGCCAGAGCACGGACTTGAACCCAATCTAACATCTCTGTTGAGAACTAAAAATAGCTGTTTATTTTCTGTGAAAACCTTTTTTTATACATTAGGGTTTATTTGAAATATTTTCATAGTTTTGATAGTTCCTCACTAAGGATGGTTAATTTTAGTGTGCACCCGTTTTAAGAGCGTCCCGCAACCTGCGCCAGAAATAAGAAAATGTAGTTCCGGTAAAATAGGTATTTCGTTTTGAATGGTTTTGGCAACAGATGAGCGGTTTTCTACATTGTAAAAGGTGCAACCACAGACACAAAGCCATGATCCATTTGGTTCTATGGCAGAGGCGGTGGCATAGCTAAGTTCAGAGCCATATATTAAGACATAAATGACTCTGGTTAAGCCTAATCAAACTTGCCTGTGCGAATGGTTTTCAAACGATACAAATGTAACAGCCTGAGCACACGACTTGAAACAAGGATACAGATGTAACCATGTGCCATTTAGTGTGTTATCGGACTGCCACTGCTCCCATGTGCCATTTAGTGTGTTATCGGACTGCCACTGCTCCCATGTGCCATTTAGTGTGTTATCGGACTGCCACTGCTCCCATGTGCCATTTAGTGTGTTATCGGACTGCCACTGCTCCCATGTGCCATTTAGTGTGTTATCGGACTGCCACTGCTCCCATGTGCCATTTAGTGTGTTATCGGACTGCCACTGCTCCCATGTGCCATTTAGTGTGTTATCTGACTGCCACTGCTCCCATGTGCCATTTAGTGTGTTATCGGACTGCCACTGCTCCCATGTGCCATTTAGTGCGTTATCTGACTGCCACTGCTCCCATGTGCCATTTAGTGTGTTATCTGACTGCCACTGCTCCCATGTGCCATTTAGTGTGTTATCTGACTGCCACTGCTCCCATGTGCCATTTAGTGTGTTATCTGACTGCCACTGCTCCCATGTGCCATTTAGTGTGTTATCTGACTGCCACTGCTCCCATGTGCCATTTAGTGTGTTATCTGACTGCCACTGCCCCCATGTGCATTCCACTGGTCACTTTTAACTAAGTGTTAAAAAAAATTCAAATCATGATTAGAAAAAGCTTCCCGGCACACCTGAGTTCCTCAAGACACACCAGGTTGGGAACCACTACTTTTAGAGTGTGGGGATGGAATCCGTGTCACTGAGGGCAAACTGGCAACGATTGATGTCATATCGGGAAAAATAGCCAGTCTGAAATCCTTTGTTAGTACTTCACAATAAAATAACTGTTTTGAAGAGAGACGACTTATTTGAGTGTCTAGCTGTCCAGTAGACGTGAACTGAATGACTGTAACCTACCACACACTAGCACCCTTTTCACACTTTCTCGAACCCAAACCGTACTCTGCTTACTTGGATTTTTCTTTTCAGATTGTCTTTCCCAACACAGTTGCAGCATTGTAACCAGGCCAGCATGTTTCAGTAGAGTGACAAGTGTACAAACGGGACCTCTGTAGAATTCCAGCACTGCAATGTCACATTCCAGCAAGTTCAAGTAGGAAATACTACAGTACTAAGCGGCAGGAGACCTTCAAGTTCATACAAGCCTTAAACACAACACACATAGCCTAGCCTACACGTCAGACCATCATATTATATTGTCAGATTATAAACATAGAAAACAACACCTGCTCCTCATTTTAACAAAGGCTTTTGGTTGCGCCCGGTCCCCAGAGGCAGCAGCCCTGCAGCAACAGTTCAGCAGCATGCACTACCTCTCTCTCTTTGTGCTGTTTGCTGAGGAGACGTAGCTACAGGGCTTGAAATTAAAAAGGTGTCCCTCTCGTCCCGGGACGTTAAACATTAGATGTCTGGGACGGTTCAAAACAGACCTTGGGACTGTTCTGGGACAACAGATCCAAAATTCATATAACCACTGTATATAACAATAAATACAAAGCAATTAGGCTGATGCAACAGATCAGAATAAATGCAACAATGCACACACGGCAGTAGGCTCTGCACGAATGTTCCAGAATGCAAGTAGCTGGAAGACACTAAAAAGCACACCACACATTTAGAAAGAGGGGAGATCTAAAGATGCAACAACTAGCATGGGTTGCTAATATGACTAGGATTGTGTCTTTGGCTGCTGGAACAATGAAAGAAAGCTGTTTTCAATGGCATAAGGAAGTATTTATCAAATAATTCCCTCAATTTCTATGGTCTGATTTTGGCTAGGCTACTTTCAAACTGCTGACTGCCTCCGCTCAGAGGTGCAAGGTGGATGATACGCGTTGGGCAACAGGCACTGGCCTTTCTCTCCGCTCTTGTGTTTGATTTGAACGAACCGTGCCTCCAGTAGGCTTTGGTTTCCGCTCTGCTAGCTTTGGTTAATAATGCCATGGGTGGGATGGGAGACACGGAGAGAAAGCATAAAGCATCTTAATAGGCCATTGGGCCACCACGAGCTGCCAGAACAGCTTCAATGCGCATAGGCATGGATTCTACAAGTGTCTGGAACTCTATTGGAGGGATGCCAAACCATTCTTCCACAAGAAATTCCATCATTTGGTGCTTTGTTGATGGTGGTGGAAGACTCTGTCTCCTGTGCCACTCCAGAATCAAGATTAGTCTCGAGCCCTGGGAAGCTATATTCATGAGCGCTCCAATGTATAAATGTTTTGAAAGTTTAAAACAAGTAAAAGTTCATGAACATTTTATAAAATGTAGTCCTATGTTGTTGTGTATTTAGCAAACTATTGGTGATGAGATAATAGTATAAAAACAGTTTTATACCAAGTGATGCAATGCTAGGTTGGCTATTTTAGCTAGGCTAACGTTAGCAAGCTAGCACAGTATCTTGATCGTCCCTTTTATCTTTCCAACTGCAGTTTCAGATGAGCAGCACTCAGTGAGTCAGTGGTCACCCTAGTGAAAAAGTAGCTTAATGGAGGTGCCAATACGAAAGAGGAGAAAAGTGCAGGACGTAAGATTGAAGGAGTGCAGTAGACTAAGTAAATGAATGGCTACATAGCTATCTACACTGTACAATTCACAATATACTGGTAGTATGCAGTTAGCTAGCTAGCTATACTTATTGCCAGACAGTAAATCAATCATTTAGCTAATAAAAGCAGAATTTAATTCGTCTTAATATGGTAACCCCATCATTAAGGCCAGACATTTTTGTCATTTGATTATGGCAGGGTTCAAAGACAGGCAACAGAGAGAGGGAGCATCCCCCCATGCTGAGGCAGGGAGAGGACGAACAGGTCATCAGGTGAGAATGAGTTATAAGGCACTATCAGTTCAACTCCTCATCTTTGCTGACTATAGCCCAAGTGCTATAACAAAATGACTGCTGCCTGCATTCTGATTTCATTTGGTTGTCATGCCAGGGATCAGAGACAGTCAGTAGAGAGGGAGAGCGCCACCCATGTTGAGGCACATGGTGAGGATGAACAGGACATCACGGAAACATTTTGAATTTGAGTTATAAGGCAGTCTGGTAAAACACGTTGCACAGCTATTTACATCACTATCGGTTCAGCTCATCTTTCCTGACTGTAGCCCAAATGTTGTTGTCGGCATTGTGATTTCATTTGGTTGTCATGGAGGTTGAAGATGTGGCTGTGATCAACAATGACACAAAGCACCATGTTGCCGTCTGTCCGATCCACCAGGAGAAGCCGGATACCATAGATAGGAAAACAATATACCCACATCTTGTTTCCGTCAGTGACGGGCATAAACAGGTATTTGGGACATTGAAGTGGATTGAGAGTGAAGATATGTACCCTCTCTGTACCGCTATATGTACCCTCTCTGTACCGCTATATGTACCCTCTCTGTACCGCTATATGTACCCTCTCTGTACCGCTATATGTACCCTCTCTGTACCGCTATATGTACCCTCTCTGTACCGCTATATGTACCCTCTCTGTACCACTATATGTACCCTCTCTGTACCACTATATGTACCCTCTCTGTACCACTATATGTACCCTCTCTGTACCACTATATGTACCCTCTCTGTACCACTATATGTACCCTCTCTGTACCACTATATGTACCCTCTCTGTACCACTATATGTACCCTCTCTGTACCACTATATGTACCCTCTCTGTACCACTATATGTACCCTCTCTGTACCACTATATGTATACAAGGTTGCAACCGGTTATTCAAAGGGTATGTGTTTTACTTGATGGTGAACGACAATGTTAAGTATTTTTGAAGACTATTGCTTGAGAATGACACCATACTGATTGGTTTATTTTGAATACTGTTTTGCACCCCTCCCCCCGATGCTGTTACTCTTATTATCTATGCATAGCCATTTTAATAACCCTACCTGCATGTACATAATTACCTCGACACCGGTGCCCCCGCACATTGACTCTGTACCAGTACCCCCCTGTATATAGCCTCCACATTGACTCTGAACCGGTAGCCCCTGTATATAGCCCCACTATTGTTATTTACTGCTGCTCTTTAATTATTTGTTGTGTTGGTTAAGTAAGCATTTCACTGTAAGGTCGACTACACCTGTTGTATTCAGCATTTCACTGTAAGGTCTACTACACCTGTTGTATTCAGCATTTCACTGTAAGGTCTACTACACCTGTTGTATTCAGCATTTCACTGTAAGGTCTACTACACCTGTTGTATTCAGCATTTCACTGTAAGGTCTACTACACCTGTTGTATTCAGCATTTCACTGTAAGGTCTACTACACCTGTTGTATTCAGCATTTCACTGTAAGGTCTACTACACCTGTTGTATTCAGCATTTCACTGTAAGGTCTACTACACCTGTTGTATTCAGCATTTCACTGTAAGGTCTACTACACCTGTTGTATTCAGCATTTCACTGTAAGGTCTACTACACCTGTTGTATTCAGCATTTCACTGTAAGGTCTACTACACCTGTTGTATTCAGCATTTCACTGTAAGGTCTACTACACCTGTTGTATTCAGCATTTCACTGTAAGGTCTACTACACCTGTTGTATTCAGCATTTCACTGTAAGGTCTACTACACCTGTTGTATTCAGCATTTCACTGTAAGGTCTACTACACCTGTTGTATTCAGCATTTCACTGTAAGGTCGACTACACCTGTTGTATTCAGCATTTCACTGTAAGGTCGACTACACCTGTTGTATTCAGCATTTCACTGTAAGGTCGACTACACCTGTTGTATTCAGCATTTCACTGTAAGGTCTACTACACCTGTTGTATTCAGCATTTCACTGTAAGGTCTACTACACCTGTTGTATTCAGCATTTCACTGTAAGGTCTACTACACCTGTTGTATTCAGCATTTCACTGTAAGGTCTACTACACCTGTTGTATTCAGCATTTCACTGTAAGGTCTACTACACCTGTTGTATTCAGCATTTCACTGTAAGGTCTACTACACCTGTTGTATTCAGCATTTCACTGTAAGGTCTACTACACCTGTTGTATTCAGCATTTCACTGTAAGGTTTACTACACCTGTTGTATTCAGCATTTCACTGTAAGGTCTACTACACCTGTTGTATTCAGCATTTCACTGTAAGGTCTACTACACCTGTTGTATTCAGCATTTCACTGTAAGGTCTACTACACCTGTTGTATTCAGCATTTCACTGTAAGGTTTACTACACCTGTTGTATTCAGCATTTCACTGTAAGGTCTACTACACCTGTTGTATTCAGCATTTCACTGTAAGGTCTACTACACCTGTTGTATTCAGCATTTCACTGTAAGGTCTACTACACCCGTTGTATTCAGCATTTCACTGTAAGGTCTACTACACCCGTTGTATTCAGCATTTCACTGTAAGGTCTACTACACCCGTTGTATTCAGCATTTCACTGTAAGGTCTACTACACCCGTTGTATTCAGCATTTCACTGTAAGGTCTACTACACCCGTTGTATTCAGCATTTCACTGTAAGGTCTACTACACCCGTTGTATTCAGCATTTCACTGTAAGGTCTACTACACCCGTTGTATTCAGCATTTCACTGTAAGGTCTACTACACCCGTTGTATTCAGCATTTCACTGTAAGGTCTACTACACCCGTTGTATTCAGCATTTCACTGTAAGGTCTACTACACCCGTTGTATTCAGCATTTCACTGTAAGGTCTACTACACCCGTTGTATTCAGCATTTCACTGTAAGGTCTACTACACCCGTTGTATTCAGCATTTCACTGTAAGGTCTACTACACCCGTTGTATTCAGCATTTCACTGTAAGGTCTACTACACCCGTTGTATTCAGCATTTCACTGTAAGGTCTACTACACCCGTTGTATTCAGCATTTCACTGTAAGGTCTACTACACCCGTTGTATTCAGCATTTCACTGTAAGGTCTACTACACCCGTTGTATTCAGCATTTCACTGTAAGGTCTACTACACCCGTTGTATTCAGCATTTCACTGTAAGGTCTACTACACCCGTTGTATTCAGCATTTCACTGTAAGGTCGACTACACCTGTTGTATTCAGCATTTCACTGTAAGGTCTACTACACCTGTTGTATTCAGCATTTCACTGTAAGGTCTACTACACCTGTTGTATTCAGCATTTCACTGTAAAGTCTACACCTGTTGTATTCAGCATTTCACTGTAAGGTCTACTACACCTGTTGTATTCAGCATTTCACTGTAAGGTCTACTACACCTGTTGTATTCAGCATTTCACTGTAAGGTCTACTACACCTGTTGTATTCAGCATTTCACTGTAAGGTCTACTACACCTGTTGTATTCAGCATTTCACTGTAAGGTCTACTACACCTGTTGTATTCAGCATTTCACTGTAAGGTCTACTACACCTGTTGTATTCAGCATTTCACTGTAAGGTCGACTACACCTGTTGTATTCAGCATTTCACTGTAAGGTCTACTACACCTGTTGTATTCAGCATTTCACTGTAAGGTCTACTACACCTGTTGTATTCAGCATTTCACTGTAAGGTCTACTACACCTGTTGTATTCAGCATTTAACTGTAAGGTCTACTACACCTGTTGTATTCAGCATTTCACTGTAAGGTCTACTACACCTGTTGTATTCAGCATTTCACTGTAAGGTCTACTACACCTGTTGTATTCAGCATTTCACTGTAAGGTTGACTACACCTGTTGTATTCAGCATTTCACTGTAAGGTCTACTACACCTGTTGTATTCAGCATTTCACTGTAAGGTCTACTACACCTGTTGTATTCAGCATTTCACTGTAAAGTCTACACCTGTTGTATTCGGCGCATGTGACAAATACAATTTGATTTGATTTATTTTGAAGTCTATTGCTTGAGAATGACTCCATACTGATTGGTTTATTTGAAGTCTAATGTTTGATCCATATTGAAGAGTTACATTTCCAACTGTCACTGAATTATTTGATGAATTAATACTGCAATTAAATAGTGTAAAAAGTTTCTGGACTCGACTGCTTTAAAGTAAGTTGGGTATAAGAAATTAGTTATTCAAGACCATGTACTAGCCAAGCGTGGCGAAGGGTACACAAATAGAATAATGGGCTTTGACATTCAAATGTAGTTAAATAATGGGTGTGGAGGTGACTTTTTGTTAACTGTTAAGAGTAGGAACACGGTTAAAGTAATATAGAAAAATATTGATTTTTGCAGTTGTGATTGGGGTATATTGACCAAATTATCATGATTTTTTTTTTGATGCATTTTCCCTTAGAAAGTCAACAGAAACAACCATTTCACAGCAAATAAAATAAAATCTCCCAAGCCCCCGGACCCCCTGTAGAGGGTTGTTGACACTGGAACCAATTGACCCTGACCCTTCCAATATCCAACACAAAGTTACGCCCTTGGCTGGCTGGCTGACTGACTGTTGGAGGATAACCTAGTAGTTGAGCTACACCCTGCCCTAACACCAAATCTTACTTACTACAGTAGTGGTTAAGTTTCACCTTCTGGCCTTTACTGACCCACTCAGTGTAATTACAGATTGCAGTGTACTAACCCCACCATGCAGGTAATAAAGACTCAAGGATGGAGGGACGGGAGAGAGAGATACATGTGAGAGACAGACGGAGAAAGAGAGAAACAGACAGACAGACATACTCTGTCATATCTGCAGTATTTCTCCTGTCTTATCCGGTGTCCTGTGTGAATGTAAGTATGCACCCTCTAACCCTCTCCTCTTGGAGGACCAGAGTCCTAGGACCATGCCTCAGGACTACATGGCCTGATGACTCCTTGCTGTCCCCAGTCCACCTGCTGCTGCTCCAGTTTCAACTGTTTTACTTGTGTCTATGGAACCCTGACCTGTTCACCGGACGTGATACCTTGTCCCGGACCTGCTGTATTCCACTCTCTCTCTATGATTGGCTATGAAAAGCCAACTGACATTTACTCCTGAGGTGCTGACCTGTTGCACCTGCTACAACCACTGATTATTATTATTTGACCCTGCTGGTCATCTATGAACGTTTGAACATCTTGGCCATGTTCTGTTATAATCTCCACCCAGCACAGCCAGAAGAGGACTGGCCACCCCTCAGAGCCTGGTTCCTCTCTAGGTTTCTTCCTAGGTTCTGGCCTTAATGGCCATGTTCTGTTATAATCTCCACCCAGCACAGCCAGAAGAGGACTGCCCCCTCCTCAGAGCCTGGTTCCTCTAGGTTTCTTCCTAGGTTCCTGCCTTTCTAGGGAGTTTTTCCTAGCCACCGTGCTTCTCCATCTGCATTGCTTGCTGTTTGGGGTTTTAGGCTGGGTTTCTGTACAGCACTTTGTGACATCGGCTGATGTAAAAAGGGCTTTAGAAATACATTTGATTGATTGATACCTGTGGGGGTCTTTCGACACTGGAAGTATGTGGACACATTCCCTCTTGGTGAAAGTGCTTTCTATCCAGGATTTCTGGGACTGTGGAGAAAGGAGACAGAAATATAATGAATCACAACAGTACAAACTGGCTCCCTGTATCAGAGATCACTATAGTAGGGAAACCATGGGCCAATGTACAGTTCAAACGGGGCTGTAGCTGGTCTACTTGGTTGCTTAATTGACTTACCCTGAACATTCAACATACATACTGCCATGTCCAAAAGTTTTGAGAATGACACAAATATTAATTTCCACAAAGTTTGCTGCTTCAGTGTCTTTAGATATTTTTGTCAGATGTTGCTATGGAATACTGAAGTATAATTACAAGCATTTCATAAGTGTCAAAGGCTTTTATTGACAATTACATGAAGTTGATGCAAAAAGTCAATATTTGCAGTGTTGACCCTTCTTTTTCAAGACCTCTGTAATCCTCCCTGGCATGCTGTCAATTAACTTCTGGGCCACATCCTGACTGATGGCAGTCCATTCTTGCATAATCAATGCTTGGAGTTTGTCAGAATTTGTGTTTTTTTTGTTTGTCCACCTGCCTCTTGAGGATTGACCACAAGTTCTCAATGGGATTAAGGTCTGGGGAGTTTCCTGGCCATGGACCCAAAATATCAATGTTTTGTTATCACTTTTGCCTTATGGCAAGGTGCTCCATCATGCTGGAAAAGGCATTGTTCGTCACCAAACTGTCCCTGGATGGTTGGGAGAAGCCATTTTTGTGCAAAGCAATGATGACGGCACGTGTTTCCTTCCATGATTGACAGAGGAAGAACAATGATTCCAAGCACCACCCTCCTTTTGAAGCTTCCAGTCTGTTATTCGAACTCAATCAGCATGACAGAGTGATCTCCAGCCTTGTCCTCGTCAACACTATCACCTGTGTTAACGAGAGAATCACTGACATGATGTCAGCTGGTCCTTTTGTGGCAGGGCTGAAATGCAGTGGAAATGTGTTTTTGGGATTCAGTTAATTTGCATGGCAAATAGGGACGTTGCAATTAATTGCAGTTCATCTGATCACTCTTCATAACATTCTGGAGTATATGCAAATTGCCATCATACAAACTGAGGCAGCAGACTTTGTGAAAATTAATATTTGTGTCATTCTAAACTTTTGGCCACGACTGTACACACATACAATTTGAACTCATGTCAACACAAAATAATAGAAGATAATATTTTCCCAGTTAAAGGCAGTCCAATCAATGTTTGCTGTGGTAACTAACCAGTAACCATAGAGCCGAGTTCCCCTCAGGGGCCCCCCAAACTAGCCAGCCAGGAGCTCCAAGTGACCCCCTAATCCAGCAGGCTCAGTACTCTGATTGATAAACTAATAAATGCAATCAGACTAAATACTGCTGTGTATTAGACCAGAGCTGCTAGTGCCGCCAAGGGGACAGCAGTGTGTGTGTGTGTGTGTGTGTGTGTGTGTGTGTGTGTGTGTGTGTGTGTGAGAACAGCAGCGGTCCGTTCACAACCACAAACTCTCTCACTCTCCTGAGACAGGCGGCCGAGCGTCCAGCGAGAGCGAGGGCTTTATGTCAGAAGAATTTTCAATTAATTTTCAGGGTTCCGTCGTTCCAATAGCTTTTTGTTCCTGGTTCTAAACAACACAGCGCCTCACAGACGATTAGCACCAATAATCCTTCCCTTCACAAAGGAACAGGCTGAAATTCTTCACCTCCTCCTAACTCAGAGAAGTACTGGGTACAGTGGTTCACTGGCAGAGAGCTGAGATTACACAACACTGGGAATGACCAGGTTTGAAGAGGCCTACTAGCCCTGTTGTCTTCCCACAGTGAAAGAACATACCAGCTAGAAACAGTTTTAGGACAACAGGCGTTTCAGAAACAGAGCTAGAAGAACTGAAGTTCTCGAACAAAGGTCAAATGGAAGTTGTAACACAGCAGTGGCAAAACAAAAGCTCTAGAACAGAAGTAGAACAGAATTCTAAAACAGGAGGTAGAAGACCAGAAGTTCTAAAACAAAGGTAGAACAGAACTTCTAGAACAACAGAAGTTCTAAAACACAGGTAGGACAGAAGTTCTGGAACAACAGAAGTTCTAAAACACAGGTAGAACAGAAGTTCTGGAACAACAGAAGTTCTAAAACACAGGTAGAACAGAAGTTCTGGAACAACAGAAGTTCTAAAACACAGGTAGGACAGAGGTTCTGGAACAACAGAAGTTCTAAAACACAGATAAACAGGTTGTCTACCTGGAAGTTGTCTTCTTCTTCATCGCGGTAGTGTTTAAGGGCTGAGTACAGGAACATACCAAATAACCTTCACACATCTCCTGACCAACCAATCACACCAGCACTGCAGACCAGCAGCGCAGCCTCAGCAGATCACCACAGATACCATCTCTATATCTTCCTCTCTCTCGCTCTATGTCCCTCACCACATAATCACTCCGGTCTCAAAGTCTAAAAGGTGATGGAAAATTGCAAATCCGTGTCTGTTAAAAGCTGAGCGATCAGTGAGCAGTAGAGAGAAACCTCTTGTGTTACTCGAACTGTAAATAGGAGTTAATCTGTAAGACAGAGACACTCAGAGGGCTGATGAATGTGTCTGAGACACACTGCTTATTACCCGAGAGAGAGAGAGAGGGGCAGGATGGTAGAGGTAGAGGCCTCAGTAATTTATATCTTCTTCAGACCACCTGCTGAGACAGTCTCACTCGTCACGTGAGCATGTTTCACTCAACCAACCACCTCCGCTATATACACAGGGACCACAGGTTAGGTACTTACAGGACGACTTGGGAAGGCTTACCAGACGACTTGGTAACGCTTACCATTACTAGACAACTAATAGTCACTGGGAGCGACTCACTTCCCACTGAAACTAGGCCCAACTCTCTGGTCAATGGCATTACTGCTATTCAAATCTGTTGTAGCCTGGTCAAGCAGACTGTCCGCTGTGTTCATGTTGACGTGAAGTGAAACAGAATGTGAGCGATCGCGAGATCAAGCTGGTTTCACAAGGCTAGCTCTGTTCATTATTAGTGATGGGGGGGAATATATACGGAATATATACAGTTACATATTGCAATATTATATAGATATTTGACTCAAGTATCGATTTGTAAAAACAATTATATGTATAGGCCTATATACAGTACACCTACTCATTCAATGGTTTCTCATTATTTTTACTATTTTCTACATTGTAGAATAATAGTGAAGACATCAAAACTATGAAATAACACATATGGAATCATGTAGTAACCAAAAAAAGTGTTATATTCAAAATCTATTTGAGATTCTTCAAAGTAGCCACCCTTTGCCTTTGACAGTTTTGCACACTCTTGGCACAGCTTCAAGAGGTAGTCACTTGGAATACATCTCAATTAACAGGTGTGCCTTGTTAAAAGTTAATTTGTGGAATTTCTTTCCTTCTTAATACATTTGAGCCAATCAGTTGTGTTGTGACAAGGTAGGGTGGGTATACAGAAGATAGCTCTATTTGGTAAAAGACCAAGTCCATATTATGGGAATAACAGCTCAAATAAGCAAAGAGAAAAGGGCAGTACATCATTACTTTAAGACATGAAGGTTAAAGCATTTTTAAATGCTGAAAATGTCAAGAACTTTGAATGTTTCTTCAAGTGCTGTCGCAATAACCATCAAGTGCTATGATGAAACCGGCTCTCATGAGGACCGCCACAGGAAAGGAATACCCAGAGTCATTTCTGCTGCAGAGGGTAAGTTCATTCGAGTTAACAGCCTCAGAAATTACAGCCCAAATAAATGCTTCACAGAGTTCAAGTAACAGACACATCTCAACATCAACAGTTCAGAGAAGACTGTGTGAATCAGGCCTTCATGGTTGAATTGATGCAAAGAAACCACTACTAAAGGACACCAATAAGAAGAAGAGACTTGCTTGGGCCAAGAAACACGAGTAAGGGATATTAGACCGGTGGAAATCTGTCCTTAGGTCTGATGAGTCCAAATTTGAGATTTTTGGTTCCAACCGCCGTGTCTTTGTGAGACGCAGAGTACATGAATGGATAATCTCCGCATGTGTGGTTCCCACCGTGAAGCATGGAGGAGGTGTGATGATGTGTGGGTGCTTTGCTGGTGACACTGTCTGTGATTTATTTAGAATTCAAGGCATACTTAACCAGCATAGCTACCACAGCATTCTGCAGCGATACGCCATCCAATCTGGTTTGCGCTTAGTGGGACTGTCATTTGTTTTCCACCAGGACAATGACCCAACACACCTGCAGGTTGTGTAAGGGCTATTTGACCAAGAAGGAGAGTTATGGAGTGCTGCATCAGATGACCTGGCCTCCACAATCACCTGACCTCAACCCAATTGAGATGGTTTGGGATGAGTTGGACCGCAGAGTGAAGGAAAAGCAGCCAACAAGTGCTCAGCATATGTGGGAACTCCAAGACTGTTGGAAAATAATTCCAGGTGAAGCTGGTTGAGAGAAAGCCAAGAGTAAACAAAGCTGTCATCAAGTCAAAGGGTGGCTAATTTGAAGAATCTCAAATATAAAATGTATTTTGATTTGTTTAACACTTTTTTGGTTACTACATGATTCCATATTTG
Organism: Salvelinus fontinalis; assembly: GCF_029448725.1. Taxonomy (NCBI): domain Eukaryota; kingdom Metazoa; phylum Chordata; class Actinopteri; order Salmoniformes; family Salmonidae; genus Salvelinus; species Salvelinus fontinalis. The sequence goes on from NC_074668.1 coordinate 87,954,141, forward strand.
TTATTTCATAGTTTTGAGGTCTTCACTATTATTCTACAATGTAGAAAATATATATATATTTTTTAAACAACCCTTCAATTAGTAGGTGTCCAAACTTTTGACATGTACTGTATAATAAATGTATTTATTTATGCTACAGTAGGTAGCGTTAGCTAGCGCTAGTCGGCTGTACCTGCACCAAAACACCCGTCTTTTTCATCCTATAGCTTGTTTTCGATCTTCTTTTTAAATAGTGAGTCATCGTGTTTTCAGCACTTCTATTTCCCTGACTGATCAAAACTCGTTCTCATGCTCTCTTGTCTCTCTGCAGCAGACACTCTATAGTGAGCAACATGTTTAGAACATCAAATCACAAAATCACATTATCAAATCGCAAAATATATAGAATTGTGACAATCGCAATACATATCTTATTGGCACCTAAGTATCGTGATAATATTGTATTTCGAGTCCCTGGCAATTCCCAGCCCTATTCATTATGGTAAAACTATCTTCAATAGGATGGTGATATTATGATAACAGGAGAAGATTTGAATGCTTCAGAGAATGAACACTGGACATCTCAATCATTCAGGTGGTCGGATGGTTAATAGTGTTAACAGAGGGTTGTTAGAGAGGCTTTGGTCCCCGCTGACCTGTATCCATGGTACCTGAGAATGTCAGGCAACAAAAGACTCAATTTAGATGCACTTTAAAGCCCCAGCCAGGAACACAGACACGTCTCTCTCCCTCTTCCTCTCGTTCTCCTTCTCTCTCTACATCCCTCGCTCGCTCTACTGCGGTCCCCCTCTCTCTCTACCTCCCTCGTTCCCCCTGTATCTCCCTCTCTACCTCCCTCGTTCCCCCTGTCTACCTCCCTCATTCCCCCTGTCTCTCCACCTCCCTCGTTCCCCCTGTCTCTCTCCCTCGTTCCCCCGTCTCTCTCCCTCGTTCCCCCGTCTACCTCCCTCGTTCCCCCTGTCTCTCTCTCCCTCGTTCCCCCTGTCTCTCTCTCCCTCGTTCCCCCTGTCTCTCTCTCCCTCCGTTCCCCCTGTCTCTCTCTCCCTCCGTTCCCCCTGTCTCTCTCTCCCTCGTTCCCCCTGTCTCTCTCTCCCTCGTTCCCCCTGTCTCTCTCTCCCTCGTTCCCCCTGTCTCTCTCTCCCTCGTTCCCCCTGTCTCTCTCTCCCTCGTTCCCCCTGTCTCTCTCTCCCTCGTTCCCCCTGTCTCTCTCTCCCTCGTTCCCCCTGTCTCTCTCTCCCTCGTTCCCCCTGTCTCTCTCTCCCTCGTTCCCCCTGTCTCTCTCTCCCTCGTTCCCCCTGTCTCTCTCTCCCTCGTTCCCCCTGTCTCTCTCTCCCTCGTTCCCCCTGTCTCTCTCTCCCTCGTTCCCCCTGTCTCTCTCTCCCTCGTTCCCCCTGTCTCTCTCTCCCTCGTTCCCCCTGTCTCTCTCTCCCTCGTTCCCCCTGTCTCTCTCTCCCTCGTTCCCCCTGTCTCTCTCTCCCTCGTTCCCCCTGTCTCTCTCTCCCTCGTTCCCCCTGTCTCTCTCTCCCTCGTTCCCCCTGTCTCTCTCTCCCTCGTTCCCCCTGTCTCTCTCTCCCTCGTTCCCCCTGTCTCTCTCTCCCTCGTTCCCCCTGTCTCTCTCTCCCCTCGTTCCCCCTGTCTCTCTCCCCCTCGTTCCCCCTGTCTCTCTCCCCCTCGTTCCCCCTGTCTCTCTCCCCCTCGTTCCCCCTGTCTCTCTCCCCCTCGTTCCCCCTGTCTCTCTCTCCCTCCTCCCTCGTTCCCCCTGTCTCTCTCTCCCTCGTTCCCCCTGTCTCTCTCTCCCTCGTTCCCCCTGTCTCTCTCTCCCTCGTTCCCCCTGTCTCTCTCTCCCTCGTTCCCCCTGTCTCTCTCTCCCTCGTTCCCCCTGTCTCTCTCTCCCTCGTTCCCCCTGTCTCTCTCTCCCTCGTTCCCCCTGTCTCTCTCTCCCTCGTTCCCCCTGTCTCTCTCTCCCTCGTTCCCCCTGTCTCTCTCTCCCTCGTTCCCCCTGTCTCTCTCTCCCTCGTTCCCCCTGTCTCTCTCTCCCTCGTTCCCCCTGTCTCTCTCTCCCTCGTTCCCCCTGTCTCTCTCTCCCTCGTTCCCCCTGTCTCTCTCTCCCTCGTTCCCCCTGTCTCTCTCTCCCTCGTTCCCCCTGTCTCTCTCTCCCTCGTTCCCCCTGTCTCTCTCTCCCTCGTTCCCCCTGTCTCTCTCTCCCTCGTTCCCCCTGTCTCTCTCTCCCTCGTTCCCCCTGTCTCTCTCTCCCTCGTTCCCCCTGTCTCTCTCTCCCTCGTTCCCCCTGTCTCTCTCTCCCTACCTCCCTCGTTCCCCCTGTCTCTCTCTCCCTACCTCCCTCGTTCCCCCTGTCTCTCTCTACCTCTCCCCTTACCTCCCGCTTTCCTTCTTTCTCTGCCAAACAGAGGAAGGGCTCTTTTTGGCCACTTAGTCTTCCTGTAGGAAATTAACCAGCCCTATTTCCCTTCATAAACCGCACACACACACACACACACACACACCTCTGTTGACCCTTTACCTTCTGACGACATGAGTCGGTTTCATGAAGCACCCAACTCCCCAGCCACTCTCCACCTCATTTCCCAGGTGGGCGGGCTGTGGCAGTGACAGAGGAAGGTGGCTAAACGCACACCACAGCCCTGGCCTGCAGCCCTAGTTAACCTCTCCTCTCTCACTCCTCTGGACAACATGCCTGACTGACTCATAGAATTCCAGATAACATCTGGCCAGCCAGCCTGTTCTCACACTCATAATGAGTCTATAAACTGGGGGAGAGAGAAGACATTAGCATGAAGTAGTGGTGCTGGGGTGTTAATAACAAGAGACAGTTTATACTGCTGTTACCTGCCAGGCTAGCGGTCCAGGCAAGGCGCATGACAAAGCTGAGAAGCTCAGGGTCAAACAGGAGAATGTGTAAAAGGCAGGTAGCCTATTGGTTAAGAACGTTGGCCCAGTAACTGAAAGGTCGCTGGTTCAAATCCCAGAGCCGACAAGGTGAAAAATCTGCCGGTGTGCCCTTGACCAAGGTACTTAACCCTAATTTCTTGTGTAAGTTGCTCTGGATAACAGCGTATGCTATATGACAACTAAAATGAAGTGTAAAAGAGGTGTTGAGTCATCCTCAGAAGGCCAGTGTTGATTGAAAAATGCTCAGCGCTTTTTCTTTTTTTTACAATAAAGAGAATTGAAAATGCTTCAAATGAACTTCCTTTATCCTCTAAGAGAGGCTGGGTGAATAGGCTTACCTCTCACACTGGCCTTGCCTCTGTAGCAGACACAGACAGACCGCTATCTTTCTCACCTCTAAATAGGCATTATTAATATTACTACTACTAAAACAAAGACAGAAGGATTAGGTGGACACACCACAAGGGAGAGATAAGGAGATAACAGAGGAGAGGAACTATACTGAACAAAAATATAAAACGCAACATGTAAAGTGTTGGTCCCATGTTTCATGAGCTGAAATAAAAGATCCTAAAATCTTATTGCTCTCATTTTTTGCACACATCCGTTTACGTCCCTGTTAGTGAGCATTTCTCCTTTACCAAGATAATCCATCTACGTGACAGGTGTAAACAGCATGATCATTACACAGGTGCACCTTGTGTTGGGGGCAATAAAAGGCCACTCTAAAATGTGCAGTTTTGTCACACCACACAATGCCATAGATGTCTCAAGGTTTGAGGGAGTGTGCAATTGGCATGCTGACTGCAGGAATGTCCACCAGAGCTGTTCCCAGAGAAGAGGTTGACCGATTAAAATCGGAATGTCCGATTAACTAGGGCCGATTTCAAGTTTTCATAACAATCGATAATCGGCATTTTTGGACACAGATTATGGCCGATAACTCTAATGAACTAGAATTCAAGGCACACTTAACCAGCATGGGTACCACAGCATTCTGCAGCGATATGCAATCCCATCTGGTTTGCGCTTAGTGGGAATATAATTTGTTTTTCAACAATGACCCAACACACCTCCAGGCTGTGTAAGGGATATTTGACCAAGAAGGAGAGTGATGGAGTGCTGCATCAGATGATCTGGCTTCCATAATCACACGACCTCAACCCAATTGAGATACGAAACGTGTTAACATGTAGGCCCATGTAACTAGCCTGTCACAAGAGACAACAGGATACCTAGAGAGTAGGTACACACTGGGGTGAAGTTTCCCCCTGGTGAATATGTAGGAGGAGCTTCCCCTCCTCCAATCAAATCAAAATCAAATGTTATTTGTCAAATGCTTTGTAAACAACAGGTGTAGAGTAACTAATGCTTACTTACGGGCCCTTCCCAACAATGCAATCCCAACCTTAGCCATTAGTGTGGGACAGAAAATGAGAAACTGACCCCAGACTAGCATCTAGGGGAAACTTCAACATACACCAGTATTTGTATTTACTAAGGATCCCTATTAGCTGCTGCCAAGTCAGCAGCTACCCTTTCTGGGGTCCAGCAACATGAAGGCAGTAATATACATTATAATACAATTTAAACTTTAAAATACATTTCACAACACATTAAGTGTGTGCCCTCAGGCCACTACTCTACTACCACATATCCACAACACAGAATCCATGTGTACGTGTGTGTATAGTGAGTATGTTATTGTGTGTGTGTCTCTCTTCACAGTCCCCGCTGTTCCAGAATGTGTATTATCTTTATTTTATTGAATTTTACTGCTTGCGTCAGTTACTTGATGTGGAATAGAGTTCCATGTAGTCATGGCTCTTTGTAGTACTTTGCTCCTCCCATAGTCTGTTCTGGACTGAAGAGACCTCTGGTGGCATGTCTGGTGGGGTATGCATGGGTGTCTGAGCTGTGTACTAGTAGTTTAAACAGACCTCTGGTGGCATGTCTGGTGGGGTATGCATGGGTGTCTGAGCTGTGTACTAGTAGTTTAAACAGACCTCTGGTGGCATGTCTGGTGGGGTATGCATGGGTGTCTGAGCTGTGTGCTAGTAGTTTAAACAGACAACACTGTGCATTCAACATGTCAACACTTCTCACAAATACAAGTAGTGATGAAGTCAATCTTTCCTCTACTCAAATCAGTCCAGTCCAATTACTTGAGCCTGGAGAGATTGACACATCAGCTTTCCGTGTACATTTAAGGGCCAGCCGTACTGCCCTGTTCTGGGCCAGTTGTAATTTTCGTAAGTCCCTCTTTGTGGCATCTGACCACATAACTGGACAGTAGTCCAGGTACGACAAAACAAGGGCCTGTAGGACCTACCTTGTTGACAGCGTTGTTAAGGCAGAGTAGAACTTTATTATGGACAGACCTCTCCCCAGTCCCACTTCACCCTACACCAGTAGGTAGTGGTACGGTCCCACTTCACCAGCAGGTAGTGGTACAGTCCGTAACAGTTGCACAGTGGAGTCTACTCTGAGGGAACTATCACTCTCCTGCCTTCATAATAAATCCACATTTACTGTAGGCACTACCATAAACGTCTGCACTGCTCTTCGTAAAACACCATAAACTACTGCCCTCAATGACCCAGCGTTGTAATACAACTCCAATCGTCTTATTTGACATTGCCTGACATTTTGCAGCATTAATGAAGGTCAATAAACTTTGACATCGGCAAAGATAAGATAAGATTCAGGCTGTCACTATGATTGATCTCATAGCTAAAGCAAAAAGTACCACAATCATCAACATTGCATAATAATGTTGTTATAAGTCCTATTACCACACAACATGATAATGTTATTTATATTAACTGTAGCTACATGATATGATAATGTTGTTAAAGTATCTATAGCTGGCTGTAGATGGCTGCCTCAAGCAGGTTAAACTCCCTCAACGTCAGCAAGACCAAGGAGCTGATCGTGGACTACAGGAAACAGGGGCGGGTGCACACCCCTCATCCACATCCACGGGGCCGCAGTGGAGTGGGTCCTACTTTTCCAACTTAATCGAGGAAAATAAGAACAATCCAAAATTTCTTTTTGATACTGTTGCAAAGCTAACTAAAAAGCAGCATTCCCCAAGAGAGGATGGCTTTCACTTCAGCAGTAATAAATTCATGAACTTCTTTGAGGAAAAGATCATGACCATTAGAAAGCAAATTACGGACTCCTCTTTGAATCTGCGTATTCCTCCAGGGCTTAGCTGTCCTGGATCTGCACAGCTCTGCGAGGGCCTGGGATCGGGAGAGACACTTAAGTGTTTTAGTACTATATCTCTTGACACAATGATGAAAATAATCATGGCCTCTAAACCTTCAAGCTGCATACTGGATCCTATTCCTACTAAACTGCTGAAGGAGCTGCTTCCTGTGCTTGGCCCTCCTATGTTGAACATAATAAACAGCTCTCTATCCACCGGATGTGTACCAAACTCACTAAAAGTGGCAGTGATAAAGCCTCTCTTGAAAAAGCCAAACCTTGACCCGGAAAATATAAAAAACTATCGGCCTATATCGAATCTTCCATTCCTCTCAAAAATTTTAGAAAAAGCTGTTGCGCAGCAACTCACTGCCTTTCTGAAGACAAACAATGTATACGAAATGCTTCAGTCTGGTTTTAGACCCCATCATAGCACTGAGACTGCACTTGTGAAGGTGGTAAATGACCTTTTAATGGCGTCAGACCGAGGCTCTGCATCTGTCCTCGTGCTACTAGACCTTAGTGCTGCCTTTGACACCATCGATCACCACATTCTTTTGGAGAGACTGGAAACCCAAATTGGTCTACACGGACAAGTTCTGGCCTGGTTTAGATCTTACCTGTCGGAAAGATATCAGTTTGTCTCTGTGAATGGTCTGTCCTCTGACAAATCAACTGTACATTTCGGTGTTCCTCAAGGTTCCGTTTTAGGACCACTATTGTTTTCACTATATATTTTACCTCTTGGGGATGTTATTCGAAAACATAATGTTAACTTTCACTGCTATGCGGATGACACACAGCTGTACATTTCAATGAAACATGGTGAAGCCCCAAAATTGCCCTCGCTAGAAGCCTGTGTTTCAGACATAAGGAAGTGGATGGCTGAAAACTTTCTACTTTTAAACTCGGACAAAACAGAGATGCTTGTTCTAGGTCCCAAGAAACAAAGAGATCTTCTGTTAAATCTGACAATTCATCTTGATGGTTGTAAAGTCGTCTCAAATAAAACTGTGAAGGACCTCGGCGTTACTCTTGACCCTGATCTCTCTTTTGACGAACATATCAAGACTGTTTCAAGGACAGCTTTTTTCCATCTACGTAACATTGCAAAAATCAGAAATTTTCTGTCCAAAAATGATGCAGAAAAATTAATCCATGCATTTGTTACTTCTAGGTTAGACTACTGCAATGCTCTACTTTCCGGCTACCCGGATAAAGCACTAAATAAACTTCAGTTAGTGCTAAATACGGCTGCTAGAATCCTGACTAGAACCAAGAAATTTGATCATATTACTCCAGTGCTAGCTTCCCTACACTGGCTTCCCGTTAAGGCAAGGGCTGATTTCAAGGTTTTACTGTTAACCTTTAAAGCGTTACATGGGCTTGCTCCTACCTATCTTTCCGAGTTGGTCCTGCCGTACATACCTACACGTACGCTACGGTCACAAGACGCAGGCCTCCTAATTGTCCCTAAAATTTCTAAGCAAACAGCTGGAGGCAGGGCTTTCTCCTATAGATCTCCATTTTTATGGAACAGTCTGCCTACCCATGTGAGAGACGCAGACTCAGTCTCAACCTTTAAGTCTTTACTGAAGACTTATCTCTTCAGTAGGTCATATGATTGAGTGTAGTCTGGCCCAGGAGTGTGAAGGTGAACGGAAAGGCTCTGGAGCAACGAACCGCCCTTGCTGTCTCTCCAGGGCCGGTTCCCCTCTCTCCACTGGGATTCTCTGCCTCTAACCCTGTTACTGGGGCTGAGTCACTGGCTTGCTGGTGCTCTTTCATGCCGTCCCTAGGAGGGGTGCGTCACTTGAGTGGGTTGAGTTACTGACGTGAACTTCCTGTCTGGGTTGGCGCCCCCCCTTGGTTGTGCTGTGATGGAGACCTTTGTGGGCTATACTCGGCCTTGTCTCAGGATTGTAAGTTGGTGGTTGAGGATATCCCTCTAGTGGTGTGGGGGCTGTGCTTTGGCAGAGTGGGTGGGGTTATATCCTTCCTGTTTGGCCCTGTCCGGGGGTTTCTTCGGATGGGGCCACAGTGTCTCCTGACCGCTCCTGTCTCAGCCTCCAGTATTTATGCTGCAGTAGTTTATGTGTCGGGGGGCTAGGGTCTGTTGGTTATACCTGGAATACTTCTCCTGTCTTATCCAGTGTCCTGTGTGAATTTAAGTATGCTCTCTCTAATTTTCTCCTTCTCTCTTTCTTTCTCTCGGAGGACCTGGGCCCTAGGACCATGCGTCGGGACTGCCGCCCGTGGTGACTTCTTGCTGTCCCCAGTCCGCCTGGCCTTGCTGCTATTCCAGTTTCAGCTGTTCTGCCTGCGGTTATGGAACCGCCACCTGTCCCAGACCTGTTGTTTTTCAACTCTTAATGATCAGCTATGAAAAGCCAACTGAAAATTATTCATGATTATTATTTGACCATGCTTGTCACTTATGAACATTTTTGAACATCTTGGCATAGTTCTGTTATAATCTCCACCCGGCACAGCCAGAAGAGGACTGGCCACCCCTCATAGCCTGGTTCCTCTCTAGGTTTCTTCCTAGGTTTTGGCCTTTCTAGGGAGTTTTTCCTAGCCACCGTGCTTCTACACCTGCATTCTAGCTGTTTGGGGTTTTAGGCTGGGTTTCTGTACAGCACTTCGAGATATTATCTGATGTACGAAGGGCTATATAAAATAAAATTGATTGATTGGTCAAG